>NC_056735.1:507044354-507056854 GCF_019279795.1 Protopterus annectens | reverse complement strand
TATTTACTCTGGCATTTCATTACTTGTGTTTTACATGTACCACTTGGAGCTTTTCTCTTCGGGCCTCTGCTAAAAAAGGGCTTTTGCCCAGACAGACTAACACAATTAATAAATGTCAAATGAATAAATAAAATATATATGTTTTCTAAGAATTGCTAATACAATAAATACAAAGAAACCTTAAGTGCCAAGGGATATTTTCACACACTGAGCTAAAACTAATTCCTGGCACTTTGGACCTCAGTTTAATATCTTATCTGAAGGATGAGACTCTCAGAAGTGCAGCTCACTCTGTAAGGTGCACTTCGGTTCATTAATGGGAAATCAATGTTGAGAATTTGAGGCTACAGTAGTAAATGGGAATACAACTTTACATAGACCCCCTTCCTGAGAATGTGCAAATGCATATGTAGGTAACACATAAATCTTGCATATTGAACAGATATACACAAAGTACATTCATTTCTGTTTCATTAGACAATTAGACATACACACAAAATATAGCATTCACAGTGAAAACTACCATATGTGTAATTTTTACAGATACCTGATACCTTAAAAAAAGTAGTATAACCGCCTGCTATGTTTTACTACTTAACAGGCATCTTAAACTGATACTACAAAAGAGATGACTGCTTATTCATGAGTAACAGAAATTAAGTTATGTGCACGCAATCAGACTTACCACGCACTACTAATGTCGCTGAAGCTTCTACTCTTCCAACACGGTTTTCAGCAATACATGAATATGTGCCTTCATCACTGCCTGTGGCTTTCTTAATTCTCAGAGTGTAATCATCCTTAATATCATATCTAAAAGTAGAAAAATATAAAAGAGATAATATTAACGCATTTTATCAAGACAGACTGCCTATTTAAGAAGCTTTGTGACTGCCATACATTCTGGCTATTAAATGACTGGGAAGTATGTATGACCTAAAGATTGACTATGACAAATAATTTTGATGCAAAAGAAGAAAAAAAAAAAGCTGAACACATTTTTGACTGAAAAATCTACTTCATATGGAAAGATTGCACTCCCACTTATAAATGCTATATAGATGAGTACACTATCACTAAAGAAACTGTTCCTCAATTGTATTTCTTTCTGGTGTTAAAACTTCAAGTCAATATCTGACCACATAAGTCGCAAACAGGTGAAAAAGCATAAATATTTTTCCTCTTACTAGGATAAAATTCTTACCATGTGAAAAGAAAATATAAACATTGTCAGGAAACTTAATCAGTTTTCCTTTCTAAAATTTCACAATGAAGTAAAACTTTAATTACAGTCAAGCTTATTACTGGAACATGACAGCTGTTAAGTATATTTCTGCCAGCCACAACTGCAGAAATGAACATTTTTATCTGGCTTTATTAAAGGTCTAAGCACAGCCTGAACTTTAGGTTTAATCTGCCTAGTGGATTGCTAACATGTACTTTCTAAATTTGTTAATTCTGCAAATTTTATATGCCAATTCTTCCCAGAAGCAGCTTGAATATCTTACCATTTGTTAGCACTACATGCTATTATTTCCAATTGTCACCTGTCTTCTAAAATCACAGACACATACAGATACACAGAAATACAAATACTCACATACAAATACACACAAGGACACACAAACCCACACACACTTAACATATTGCATTATGATCCCTTGTTCCAGGCAATGTTTTTAATGAAAATAACAAGAGATGTACTAATTATATCTTAAGTCTGATAACAAGAATTTATCAGTACACACTATTAACATCAGATGTCTGCGGTGTCTGTTAGCAGTCTAAGTCAATGTGTATGTCAAAGGGATACATCTGGGTTTGATTCCTAATGTGGATTATTTGTATCGGGTTGGGAGGTGGCATAATTTTTAAGGTGTACACGTCAAGTCACAAGGTTCAGGGCTTGATTCTCACCTTTGAAAGGGAAATTGACAAGGCTTAAAATGGACTACATGGGCATCTAACCTATTAATTGACTAGGAATATATAGATTATTGGATGTGTATATCACTTCATATTTTCATTCAGGGGTTGTGAGTTTGCATAATGGTTGTTTACCTCACACATCCAAGGTACCAGGTTTGATTCTCACTTCAGGAGGCAAGACTAGGTTTCAAAAGGCTTTCTATGGGCACTAACCTAATAATCACCTATGAATCATACACCTGACACATATACACAGAAAGCCTTATAAAAGATGCCTACAGATGACTCCAGATATAGCTAAACTCCTTTTCCTCAGAAAGAGTCATTGTATTCTTAGAATTCTACAGAATACCTAACTATAGACTGCTTGTTTTGTCAGCTAAAGAACCAATGATACTGCATTCTAATTAAAAATATTCCAGTTTTCCAGTTATAATCAACTTAAAAGAAGTGTTTCACGGATTCATGTGTTGTTTTAGCCTACCAGTATGTAATGTTTATCTAATGTTTTCAAAGAAGTTTTTCATCTTGAAATAAATTGTTTTATAAAACCTTAGGTTGGAATTTATTATGCATCTCTGTCCACTGTAAACAGTTGTTGTTTGTTCAATGTATGTATTTCATGTTCTCAAAAGAGCTGTGTAAAAAGTGTTAAAGGTTATGAGGGACACATAGGCAGGCTTAGTGTACTATTGTGAAATTTTGTGTGCACTACTTTCAAACAGAGACAGACTGATGCACACATGTACACACACAAACTTTTACTTCTTGTAGGATTATTCTATGAAACAGGGAGTAGGTATAATGTCTTCTCATTTCAGTCATTTGAGTCCATACACTCATGTCTTGTCATTTAGAACATTTCAAATCACAAACTTAGGAGTAATGCAAACAAAATATCTAAAATAAAATGGAGCATCCAAAGTCTACAAGGGAATGAATAAACCATGTATTTCCATACAGCACTACTATACAAAAGATTACAATGGAAACACCATGCATTTTTGTTTGTGAAATGTGTCGGCGGCTACTTAGTATGAATACATTCATTGTTGCACATCTTGATTAATGACAGTTGTATGACAGTGCGCTGACAATCCTTTCCATACAGACAGATTTTTCTTGTATGAAACACTGCTGAAAAATGCAAACCAATCAGATCTGTCCCCTGGACAACATGTTCTATCATCACTGTTGCATGAATTGAGATTGATTGGTAAGCAGGTGCTAGGGGTGAAAAAAAAAGAAAGGCTTCAGTGCTATTCCTCAAGAAATAGAGATGAAACTTTCAAAATGAAATTGTGTCAGAACTGCTAACATCTGTTCAGCTAGAGTGACAACAAAATTAATAAAATTAGATAACGATGGCTCAGCACTCGCAGAAAAAAAAAGGACATTACTTGCTGCCCCTGAATACATTTTTCAGGCTTGGGTGGAACCATTTGTTTTTGTTTAGCAAGTTACTCATTTTAGTTATCTAATTAACATAAACAACTGAACAGAAAGGCAATAGCAACATCTTACTTTGCTCAAAATCCTGAAAAACGTGTACTTGACATTCCTCACATAGCTAAATGAGAATTTAGTTTAGACAATAATCATTTTAGCATACCAGTGTTAACGCAGAAGGTATTATATGTAAGCCATAACACTAAAACACTGCATTTGATTGAAGTCAATCATGAAAATCAATGATTTCTGAATTTAAATATATGCAACATTTTTGTTTTGTTTTGTTTAATAAGTTTCATTCTGGTACCATAACATAACTGATTACTTCAAACAATGGCAATGAGACATATCCTACTTGCCTGAGTTTATCTCCCCTAGTGCATGTTTACATATTGCATTACTCTGCATAAATCATTTGATCAGACTGGTGTTAATGGCTTATCCATAAAAACAGCTACATCTAAAGGGAATTACCTGGTCTAGTAATGATACGGTGAACTAAAAAAAGCAAATGTATTAACATGAGTGAAAAATAAAAGAGAGAATACTTGGAATCCCTAAATGTGTTTCTCATACAAAAGCTGTAACTCCATTTATCACTTAGGAATTAAAATGAGGAAATAAAACACGTGTTTTCCCCACAGACAGACAGATGGCTTCTTTATTTTGTATACTAATTACTCTATGGATGTAAAAATGAGACAAGAAAAGCTAGAGAAACAATAGTAAAACTAAAGTGGCAGTTGTCCTTGTTGAACTTTAAGAATAAAAAAACAAACAAACAAATATTTTCTTTGCTATAAGTTGTGAAACAACCACCCACAGTAATATAAGGTTGTCAGGATCACAACTTTTGTATTATGACTGCTGAAGCTATATCAGATTATAAAGACAAGATATATCTGTATATAACCTAAATATGTCACCTGAAACAGACTCATGAAATACTTGGGTTAACTCTACCTTGCACTAATATCTTTGACATTTAAGTGACTGATTTCTAATGCTTATAATAATGGTGTTTGCTTCATATCAGTATTACTCATGAAAGTCTATTTTCTGCATGTCAGACCAAAATGTCATGACAGACTCAACAATAATTCAGATTATACAAAAATAGTATTAATAAAGAATTCAGTTCATACCTGTTTGTTAATAAAAAAGCCCAGAGTTTGCAATTAAACTGCTTTAGGAAATATATTAGCCAGGCTGCAAGTATCTAAAGGCAGTATTTTCACTAAAGATGACTATTGTTGATCTTTATTAAAGATATGAAAAATGAACAAAAAGTAATGTCTTACAATATGTATGTATTAAAATAATTATTACAATTCAGTGGTTTCTTTCACATTTTAACAAGCAGATTCACAGCATGTATGTTTTGTGCAGATTTAATAGATGCAGTTTGAACAAAGGGGGCAATTTCTTACAGTTGACTTCAGTGCCCTTTGTAAATATGTCTTATTTATCAAGATCTTGAAAGTATTCTCTTTCTTCCTTCAAAGCTACACAGTGAGGAAAAATAAATATAAAACTAGGCAACATTTTTACTCAGATGAGAGTTAGATTTCCAAACAAATTTATTTTTGGGATAAGGTGGTACACTGAAATTGTGAGAATTAGCAGAAAAGTTATGATTTCAAACAAATTCATGTGCTCTCAGTATGCATATGATAAACAGTCCAAGCATGTGTCAGTCAATCAGACCACATGCATGCCTCTGAAACCATATGAATGCACTTAACTCTTTTATAACGCAGAAGTAAATATTGCTGGAGAAGCACTGAAGCTATTATTATAGCAAAAGTGTAATCCTGCATTTTTTAGCTGGTGTCCAGATGCTGGCAATTGTGCTGATGGCTGAAAACATGGTTGTAACCATAGCACAATATCCAGCCAAACAGCATGCAGCCAGGTAACAACACAGATTACACATTCACTTGTTTCTGACAAGGAGGCAACTGACAGATGCCACCTGGGCAGAGAGTTGGTACAGGCTGTGGGTAATGTGTAATGTTTACACACCCCATATGACAGCACACATTCTGTGAAATAATGCAGTTTCTTCTGAATGTAAAGTATGCTGGATACATTGCCATCTGGAACACTCTGGCACCATAAGGATAATGCTACAGGAGATTCCCAAATGGCAGCCTCCTGATTTCTAGATAAGTTCCTGTCATGTGCAGTGAGGCTAGAAACTGATTGCCTCTAAAATCATCTAGGTGCCACGTCACAGTTATGAAAGGATTCCATACTGCAGCATACCTTCAAGGGGTTTGCTGTCAATGCCTCCTCCGTTGAAAATACCAGAAAGTTATACTCCACAAGAAAAGCTGACATCACTTAAACCGTCAGCTTGTGTATCATTCATATATAACCATAACACAGCCATCAGTGAGGTACCCAGGAGTGCTCAGTGTAACTATCTTATCTACACATTTCAATTAACAGTAAATATCATTTAGTGAATAGTGAAAAACATTATCACGTGACTACCTTTTCTAGTCACAGGTGCTTCTGTCTATCCCCTGAAGTCATGGCTCAAGACAGCAGTCAGTGACCCAAGAAGTGTACTTGAACACTAATATAAATGACCATACCCAATGATACAGCTGGTGAAAGAGCACAGGATTAGATTGCTAAGTGCTAACTGCTGTGTCTCAACACATGGTTGTCATCCTATAAATACCTGTGAACAAACATCATCAATGGTTACTGTATGTGTGTTATGCCTCATAAAGCAATAACTTCAAATTATGGAGACTTATCAGTTTGTGGTGCTAAAACTCTACTATCAGAACTCCAAGCACCATATCAAGTATGTTAACAAGGCAACCATAAGCACTAAGGAAGAGGCATGGGGGGTATAACATATATATGAGGGAGGATGGCAGGAATCACAAGCAACACAGCAAGATCTGGTACAAAACAATGTACTATGCACACACAGCATCACAACAACTGCACAATGTCTTTCTAACTGACATGGAATATTCAGGATGTGTTGAACAATGTAATCTGTGGCTAACTATGCCACCAGTCATTAACACTGTCTTTGAGAGAAATATTAAATTCAAGCTTGAAACCACAGCTATGAGGAATATAATCTCTATAGCTGTGTGTGTGTGTGTGTGTGTGTGTGTGTGTGTGTGTGTGTGTGTGTGTGTGTGTGTGTGTGTGTGTGTGTGTGTGTGTGTGTGTGTGTGTGTGTGTGTCTGTGTGTGTGTGTGTGTGTGTGTGTGTGTGTGTGTGTGTGTGTGTGTGTGTGTGTGTGTGTGTGTGTGTGTGTAGAGAGAGAGATCAGATAGAAAGGAATCTTTCTAGTAGGTTGACAATTCAAAGTCCACCTTGACTAAAAGGTCTGGTATGCTTTGAGTATGAAAGTAATGTGTGGCACTGCTTAGCAACTGTCTGTGTATAGTTGGCACTGCTTAGCAACTGTCTGTGTATAGCTGCAAAATTATAAGCAGCCCAACGTTTTTTTTCTGCAAAGGTAAGCAGTGATACAGAAGAATTCAGCCATGCTCATCTTCCTAACGGTATAGTCACCATTGCAAGCAGTACTACTCCATGACACGTCAGCATTAAGACACTAGGCATACCGAATTCATCTCATTGGCATTTAACATGTCAGCACTACATTATTTGTCAACACTATTAATTGTATCTTTAATGTAGTGAGTTTCTGTGATGTTAAGTAGACGGCACTGATAAGTACTTCCATATGATAAAAACTTGTAACAGGAGGGACATGTTTTTAAATGTCAACTTATTTCAGTGAAATGTGTATGACTGACTCTAATGACCCATTACTGGTAGTGAATAGGTAGATTTCACATGTTGTAAACAGATATTTTGCATTCAGAGCTTAGAAGTAGTTGCAGTTGTTTTGCAGTTTTATTGTTAAATCGGCAATTTCTGTGTCTGTCTGGAACTGATCAGCAATAATTATTTTACAATAAAAAGTCTATGCAAAGTAAATATGCAACTGTCAAATGCTGACTTTTATACGCAACAGAAATAAAAACATTTTTTATAGGTACATGTACAATTCACAGCTCTGCATTTCTAAATATGATTAACTCCAGAGGAAAATGCTGTTATCCTTAAAGTTTTAGAATTCTGAAGAGTAATACAGCAATATGAAAATAACATTGATTTGACAAGCAGAGCTCACCAAATCCTTTTATAGATAAACCAACATTAAGTAAACCCATGCATCATACATATGCCTCACAGTAGTGTAAGTTGGAAGGATTGCCGATGTGCCATCTCCTATGTAGATATGAGAACCATCACTCTGGACTGTGGAGGAGCCCCATCCTGATGTAAAACATGGACATAGATCCCCAATGACAGTGAAGCATCTTCCCTACCTTGGTCCAAATATAGTATTTGTAAGACAATTTGCATAGATAGAAACCACTTGGCCTTGGAAGATAGAGGTGAAAAAACATTATCCACCGGAGTCAATAAATGATATATAACAAGTAGTATTACTCAATACATATGATGATAAAAATTTTCACATTTTTTGTTTCATATAAGGTATGTGGCTTTCTATAACAATTAATTTAGCAGATGCGTGACTGTGTATTCACTTGTATTGATTATAAATAGGAAAACAGTTTGAAACATAAAGGGACTTCTGAAGGACATCTATTTGATTAACATCTGATCCAAGCATAAAAGGCAAAAAGAGTATATGTGTGGCATAAATTGTACATTGCTTCATACAAGTATAAATCTAATGCTTGAGAAAAATGAAAAAAATATGTATGGGGAGTATACATACTGTTTTAAAACAGTCGGATATTAAATTTATAACAAGATGCAGCTAAGTAAGAAGTCTGTATTTAGGAATTCTTTCTTCACATTTCGTAATACATACTTTGTAACATAGTAGGTCACAAACGGGAAAAATGTTGATGGCAACATTCAGTGTAAGGACAATCCATACTTCAGCTGAGGTGGAAGTAATATAAGGCATACATAAAGTTTTCTGAACTGCTTCACAGTGGGATAATACTAAATCCAAACCAAAACCAGTCATATCTGTATACCCAACTGAAATGTAGCTTTAATTAAGACTGCACTAAGCAACCCTGTATTTATTTTATGTGTGGAGGGGTGATATTTGTATAGTGATTTAAAATGATAGCTTTTAAGTTAAGGCACAATTATTTATTTGAATTCTAATAGAGAAATGAACCAGTTTTGTTTCATGTCTTACAGGCAGGGGTGGCTCATTATCACAGTTTTCAAAAAAAATTTGGCCTATGATTATTTGTATGCACTGATCCCAACAAATCACACATAGACCTCATATTACTTTTTGCATAAGCAACCTATTTAATGGCTGGAGTGAAATCATTTAAGGGAAGACATGCGGGAGTTAGTTTTGGGACGATAAACCCAAAATAGTACATACAATCAATCATTTCATAAACTTCGTAAACTATATCATGGCTTCTTCTTCCTTAACAGATGGTAAATTAGTCAAATGTCAGTCTCTCTACATCTTATGCTGGCCTGAAGAACTAATAAAGCATTAAGGTTTGGGGTACTTCTCTAGCAGATGAGCAAGAGAGGGTGAGTGCCTGAACCAAACTGTTTCCAGGCTGCAAATACGGCTCAGTGGGAGAATTCACCAAAATTCTACCTCAACAATTTCCAGGTAGACATTAATACATTTCATGGGAGGCAAGGACAAAAATATGTCTCTCTGCATGTGTGTGTTTTTATACAAAGCATCTTTTTCAACCATGTGGTCAATACTTAGTCTGACCATCCTATATATTCTTCTACCATGCTATTTTGAAATTATCAGCCTGTCATTTGTAGTTAGCTACCTTCAAAATAAGGGTTCTCACTAATATATATATATATATATATATATATATATATATATATATATGTTTATATATATATATGTTTATATATATATATATATATATATATATATATATATATATATATATATATATATATATATTTTTTCCACTCTGCATCCCTGTGTAATTATTGCTCCTTTTCATATACCATGGTGTCTTATAATTCCACTTTTAAGGTTCTATATTCATTATACATTGCAAAATCCTGCAGAGTAACCATCTGTTTTAGTTTGGAATATGGTTTCTTCTATCATTCTGATAGTCCATGTGGGTGTACTTCCCATTTCAACTGTTGACACAGTCTGCTTTGTTTTTTTATTATTTTAATGTCTGATGTTTACAATTGTGCTATACTAGATGTCTGTACACTTTGGTACAAACATCACCACAAAAGAGAATGGGTGTACGTGATAAAAGCTGATGTATATATTTCACTTTGCCCATCAAATAACTCAGTATAGCTGTTCTTGGAATTACCTTGCCATGCTATTGAAAGGTAAGCAATATTTCAAGGAGGGCACATGACTAATTAGTATTAGCCACATCTTGGAGTGCCACTTTTGCAAGCAACTCTACCCCCAAGGCCAGTGTCTGGGCTACAAGCTCACACCTTTTCACAGATATAGTGCACTATGAAAACCTACAAAGTACGTGTTTTTGCAGTGTGCTACCTCAGCACCATCTTAGTCATGTGTGCTAACCCTAGCCATAACCCTAACTGTACCCTACCTCAACCCTAACCTGACTCAGTATCTCACTAAAATCAGACAGTACAAAACATGCACAACACTGAATCGGTCTCATTACCTAACCCTTACTCTAAACAGAAGTTGCTAACATTTGCACATTAACAGCTGCTAAAACAATCTTGCAGATCTTCAGAACCACCACGTTTTCATTCAAACATTAAATTTCCTGTACACTCCCGCCTACAAACACTACATAAAAGTAAATTCAACCATATGTGATTCACTCAAATGACTGTTCACTTATTTGTGCTCTCTTTCTATACCCTCAAAACTCTTTCTATTGAATGTGTATTCTGCCTTTTGAGTCACACTTATAGATAGACAGATTAGACAGACAGGCAGACAGCTATAGATATAGATATACACATAGATATAGATTAGATATAGATACAGATATAGATTAATAGATGACAAAGATATAGCTTTAGATATATATATATATATATATATATATATATATATATATATATATATATATACACATATGCATACACATATACATCTAGGGCTATAGATACAGCTATATAAACATATTTTTCTTTATGTTTTGAAACATAGTTTTGTTATGCTTAGGAATTGAGGAGCAGTTGAAGAGATATCTGACCTCAAGAGTACATGGGAATTTTGAAGTCCCTGGAAAAGATTGATTAGAAAGACACACATTTTCTAAAACTAACAATGTAGAAAATTAGAGAGAGTAACATACTCCTATACAAACTGTAGAAGAAGGAAATAAGTGGAAATAATTATTCAAAATCATGCCCCAGTGGCCTAATGGATTAGTAAAAGGAAGGAGTCAATATCCCCAGTCCCAACTCCATGAAGTTATAGATTTTAGATAGTAAAGTTGTGTTAGGAAGTTAACATTAATGTAGGTGTTTGAGCAGATTCACTGTTGCTTGTCTCATATTTGGAATGCCATGCCTGGAGGAAGCCCATGACTGGCTCAACTTCCAGAACTTTTCCCTTCACCAGGTGCCCTTTCACCAATGGTGTAGGTATGTCAGTGGTATAAAGGGTGCATCTGCTGTGTCATTAAAGAAATTACTTCCCATATTTCTATTCAGGCAGGATTAATGAGACCGTTCTTGCCTCTCCTTTACTCACTAAGAATTCTGTCAAGGTTATAAATACAACTTCTCCTAAATGCCAGAATTTGCATTAAACCAATCACTAATATGGTATTTTATTACATTACAGTCTGGCAGTTCATATTGTTATTAGCATTTTTTGACATGAAAACTTTTAATTCTCCAGGACTGGCAAATTTTCTTCCCAATTTTCTGTATCATAAAATATCTTTAACATAGGAAAGAGCTAAATGTGGTCTGCAGCTTGACTAGTATAAACTTTGCAAAACAAATGTATTCAACACAAAATGTTTAATTCTGGATTTTAATTAAACTTTGCAAAACAAATGTATTCAACACAAAATGTTTAATTCTGGATTTTAATTAATCTGCACTAAAATGCAGTATGCATTCAATGATTTAACTGAACACACTTCAATCTTTGTACAGAACAAATTCAAGAAAATATGGGATTAGTCCTTTTAATATTTTTTGCCCTTGACTGCTTCCAGTGTTTTGAAGGAGATTCAAAGAAAGTACATGTGTAGTGTTCACGATTAGAACCCCTGATGGGACTGAAAAGAGCAGTTGAACTTTGATTCAGTGAGGTCAGCTGTCTATCATTGCATTTCCCCCCCAGAAATGAGATGAGATACATTTTACTTTTAAGGACGGTGCACGCAGACTGTTTGAAACTAACAGTATGCTTCACCAGCATTGCTATGTCATATCATAAATGCCATTTTCGGGACAGAAAAGTGAACCGGTACAGTGCAGTAGCTCATTATACACAGCAGTTGCCATTGTTTTATGTGCTACCTTGATACTTCACTGGGGGTCTGTTTGTGTTACTCAGAGAAAATAATCCGGGAAATGAAAAGGGAAAGATCCAAAGCTTCATATGATCATGCATAAAATATTACTATTCATATTAGCATGAGTGTTTAAAAATTTACAAATGTAATATTTTTTAATTATATCAGACAAATCCACCATCATTTTAATATGCCTAGTAATACAAGAATTAACAATAATTTACTTTTATTAACCATGTGTACAATAACATATTACTAGAGGTAGAAATAAAGATAGGTAGAAGTTACTGACTAAAACAAAGTAGCAAATTTTATTTTTGAATAGCAAATGTACAGATATGATGGGATTATAACATTCAGAAACCACTGTATGTAATTTATCATGTAAAAAAGACAACTGCCCTCACCCATATTAATGAACTAGATTACTCCATGGCTTTTCAACACAAAAGTCGAATAAAAGACAATCCATTTATATGTTGCCAAATTCACAAAAAGCTGGCAGTGTAACACACAAAAAATAATGATATGTTATAAAAATGCATATTACATTTGGAGGCCTTATGCTCTGAGATGTCCTGCATAGGT
>NC_056735.1:507029354-507039354 GCF_019279795.1 Protopterus annectens | reverse complement strand
TTGTTGTGAGTATAAAGTCACAACTGTGATAATGCACTCCTAAGGGATAAAAATGTCCCTTTCTTCCTGAGAACAGCAGCCTCAGAATAATAATATTGGATAAGGGTTGTAGGAGGTAAAACCCTAATTATGGGGAATGTGTATACTTTCTCCTCAAAAAGAAAATGGTTTTTAATTCCATTCTAATTCATATTTTTCAAATCTGAACAAAACTGATAATATCTTGTTAGCGAGGCATCATAGTGACAGAGTTGGTCCTTCAGAAAATGTTTTAGAATTATACAATTGCTCTTGATACATCTTAATTTAGATTATTTGTTATGTCCTAAAAACTGACTTATAGCAATTGCTATATCTGATGTTTTCATAGAGGTACATTTGATATGTGTAACAGTATCTTAACAAAGATGCTCTTTTACTGAGTTGTATATCTTTTGTGCCCATTACCTGTTCATAAATCTAACTCATTGGTATCTTATTAAAAGTAGAATAAAGACAATGAAAAAGAAAAAAAATATTCCATCCTGCTAAAAATATGTGTGATGGATATTATAAACAGATTCTGCTTAGTCACATATTTCTAAAAATACAGTGTCCTGATGTAACTCCCATGCTGCATTGGTATATTCTGGTATAGTAGGTCTGAAATATGTGACACATAACCCATCAACCATCTCTGTCTGGTGATATGCACCTCAGGCATGTATATTTCCATCTGTAGAACAGACTGCCATATTGTTCCTGCCAGATGACCTGTCAGATACAGTTTTGAGAAAGCTGTTAGACGTTTTTGTCTAAGCTCAATCTTCTGCCAAAGAGGAGCAGCAAGTTAAGTTTACTTCTCTTCCTCAATAACTTCATGGTTTTGACTTGTAGTATTTTCTCAGTTGCTTCCTTATGTCCCTGTTTGGTCTTCTTGCTACACATTGAATGATTAGTGTTTCAAACTTATCAGAAGTTTTACAATGTGTCATGACTAATTTCATTGCAGTATTTAAAACCTTTAGGTTGATGCATGTCATCTCATGCTATTTTAGTATGCTACATAACAGAATCATCAAAGATTGCATGTTGTTGTCTATACTGGGTATAATTTTTACGGTTCATGCTGTCTTCCTATTTTACTATGCACTAACAGTGATTTTTGTTGGTACTTTTGCTGTTTTCAGGGTGCATTTTTCTTTGGGCCCCTATAAAATCTGATGTGACATGTTAAGCTGATCTGATAGAAAAACTGTAAATCAATTAATCATTAAATCAACCCCATAAGACTTTAACTAGTAATATTGGTGATTCTAAGTATTATTTGTAATAATTTAACTATTAATATGTTTACTTTACATATATTATTTATGAATTAGTTACATATTCTAAAGCACTAGACCAGCTGCTCAATTTTTCTGTGAATTTTATTTTGTATGTCACATCTTGTTAAATTAACATCCTGAAGAAAGATTAAAAACAAAAGTAAGCATGTGAATTAGATCCCAGCTATGAGAAAAGACAACGCATTACAGAAATGAAGTTGTTCATAATTTTAAATACAGTTTATATAAAAATATAATTGTAATCATTTGTTGCTGATAACATGCACTATACAATGAGTAATGTGATCAGATTATCTGCTAGATTCACTTTAGCTTTTTGATGTTGTTCATATGTGTGCTTAAGTTGTAGAGCATTGGTCCAAATGTAGAGTGAAACTACAGCGAAGAGTGTTACAGGAATACATTAATGTGTGGCAAGAAGCAGTATTGTTAAAAAAATAAAGTATTAGTGTGGCAAGGAAGTAATGTACAAGACATTACAAAAAAGGATGGAGGGTTTTATGTGCCAATGTTAGGAAAAAGACTATGTATGTAAGGCCCTGGTTACAACTTACAATATTCATGCAAAAGATGTGAGAACAATTTTAACTGACAATTGGAATACTTTGGGGGTTGATGAAATGGGTACCAATTTTGGACCCCAACCCAATATTATTTTTTGGAGGGATAGAAATTTTAAGATCATGTTGGAACGTTGTATAATTAATGTGGACTATAGTAGTGAAGATAAAAAGGGCACTTTAAGCTGTGGCATGTGTGCATGATGTAAACACAGTTTAGAGGGTGATATAATTAGGGTAAATGAGAAAGAATGGATTACTCAGAAAATGCATTATAACTGCACCTCAAAGGGGGTGATCTGCATAGCAGTGACAAATGTGTCCTGGACACTATATTGGTAAATTTAAAAGAATGTTAAAAGGACATATTTATGAATATATATATTTATTTTATTTATTTATTTATTTTACATTTGTTGACAACATGTGAATGTCAATTTATCAGTATGTAAATTTTGTTGTTCTCTTGTTATTATTATATTATTGTTATTTCTTCTATATGTAAATGTATTGTGTTTTCTCTTCATGGTGGAGCTTTTCTCCCAGGGCCTCTACTGAAAAAGGACATGTATCCAGCTAGACTATCCCGGTCAACAAATGTAAGATAAAAAAAAAAATTATATATATATATATATATATATATATATGATATTACTTGTAATAATAATAGGAAGAAAAGTGCGTTGGGTAAACATGAGCAGGAATTATCTGGTCATTATTTCAAATTGTGAACACTTGATAGTATTCATGTTGATGTCAGAGGTATTCCTAGGAAACGTAAATTGGAAGTGTTAGAGTTAAAATGGCAGCTGGTAATGTGTGCTGATAAATATCAAAGATTAAAGGAAACTTGTTTCTATTGAAAGTGTGCTGAGGTTGAAGCAATTCAAATTATAACATAATATTGTATGTAATTAATTAATTACTGTATTATTGACATGTTACATAGAGTTATATTGTGTTTTTTTATGTATTTGCAATTCATATATACTGTTGTTTTAAGATGTCTGGAATTAAGGGATGATGCTATCACTTTGCAAAGTTTATTTAAATGAATAAAGATGGGAGTGCAATGTTCTGATGAAGTCCTTGTATAATGTAGGACAAAAGTGTTTAACCATTGTGCACTCTGTTTTTTAATAAACATGTTTCTAATCCATTTCGGGGAACTGGTTCTGTTTGGTTATTTGGGAGGGTTACAGTTCCTTTTGGTGTGTTCAAAATTTAAGAAGGTAAGAAAAATATAAGGAAAGAAAATTTAACAATATGATTAGTGCAATTATGGAATTTCATTAATCAACACTGGTAGTTAACCTCTACCTTACACACATTCAGTTTTTGTTTTTCAGATATTGTCAGTTTAATAAGGCAATTTTTTAACAATCAAGTTTGTCTGAAAAGTGACATAATGAAACAGCATGAATGTATCAACAGTTCAGATCTTATGGAGTTTATCTCATCGTATAAAGGAGAAAAAAACACCCATGGAAAAGGAGAAAAGGGCAGACATCATAACACTGTGACAGCAGCCAATGACAAACAGAATACAAAAAGCTACTACAGTCATTGAGATAAAGTCATTTTCTGATTGGTCAAACTACTGAAAAATATTCCACCATTTTACTGCTTGATAACTAATACTTAACGGAGTGTACCATGACAGTAATAGGTATGAATCAAGGAAAACTGATATTCTTACTGGAATACCATCTCCTTATTCTCTGATGTTCAAATATTCAGAATGCACTTGGATGCACCCTTTCTTTAAGTGAGGTTATTATGGTCAGAGTTTTTACTTTTCCTATTTTGCAATTATCACAGATTATTATATTATAAATGGGGACAGGGATGGTGAAATAACCTACCCATGGATGGTGCTGATTACCCCAAAGGGAAAACCACTCAGTTTGAAAAAAAAATGACTTGATCACCCAGTTTCCAATTCAGACAACTTTTTTGACTAACTGAGTCTAAGCAAAGTGAGCTAGAACCACTAGTTAAGTAAGTAACACAACCATCTACTTAAGCAGCATGAATGACTGATTGAAATTACCTCAAAGACAAGAAGTTTTTTTTTTCTCTTTACTAAATGAGGTCTGTTGAGGAGATTTAAATATTGGTTAAAGTCATGCTAGTTCATTTCCTTTCTACCGAGATTTTTTTTTCTTCCAGGTATGAATCAGACATGCAAACACAGCCTAAGAGGAACAGTGACACAATAGCTAAGCCTCTCTTTTAGCTGTTTTAGATGGTTACTAAAGTAAATAAAACACATTTCAAAGCCAGAAGGTGCATACAAAAGTATTTGTTCATAATAATCTATCTACTAGGACAGTGACTGAACAAAATTTAAGTATAAATATCATTGCATACCTTCCTCTTGGCAAGTCAGCATCATCTTTTCTCCATCTCAGAGTAGGTTGGGGATCCCCTTGAACCTGGCATCGGAATTCAACAGGTTCATCTTCTAAGACCACCTGGTTAATTGGACGCCTCAAGAATGTTGGACGCTCTGAAATGAGCAAAGAAGACAAAGTTAAAAGTCACAAGAATTTCCTCAGAAATACTAAATTCTAGTCATAAAATAGACAGACCCCACCCCACACCCACGTGCACACACACACACACACACACACACACACACACACACACACACACATATATATATATATATATATATATATATATATACACACATAATGCTTTTCACTTAACATAAAAACATAATCTGATACCTGTAGGAATCAATGTCAGGTAAATAATGTTTAATATCCAGAATAGTATCTGCAGGAACACATGCAAGGTAATCTTTAAGATTCATTACTATAACAATTACATAATATAGGGAATCACCTAACCGCTATTAAGTTAAACTGCCTTTTAAAAAATTACTATAATTTGTCCTTAAAAATAATACTGGTTGCTAAAGCATGAAATACATTTAGTTAACAGATTTTATCAGTGACTTACAGTACTCAAACTGTGTAGCTCATTCAGATTTTTGTAAAGGTATTACTCATTTCAACAAAATTATCATAAACCATACTAAAATTACCCAGTCTAACCATAAAAGTAGGACTAAATAAAATCCTGGAGGCTACAGTAATAAATTATTAAATGATGTCATAGACAGTGATATTCTGCTTACCTCTGATAGTAACATTACCAATGTTCAATAAAAAAAAAAAACAAAAGTGCTATAAATGTAATGGGTCTAAACAGATTTTTTTTTCTAATTTCAGTAATTATTTATATGAATAATAGGTATAAGGTATTCATCTTCCACAATAGATGACTTACATTGTATCTTGGCAAATTAGACATATCTTGGAATTCATTGATGCTTACAGTAAGTGTACACCATTCTGAGTGAACAGACAACACAAATATCATTTACACCTTCTTCCTCCTAATTTTAGTTTTCCTGTTGATTTTCTTGTAGCCTGAAATACTGAGCATGATTAATAAATGTTACCACAAAGTGTAGACTACATGTACATTTAGTGTAACCTTTCTGAGTGACTAGAAAGCACAAAAAATGTGGCAGGGATATTCCTAAGTACAGATTGTGTACACTTAGTGTATGCATTAATTAATCTTAGTCTGAAGATTTATGTACTACTGTGTCATTTATGTACAACTGAGAACAATATATATATATATATATATATATATATATATATATAGTCATAAAATGTTAAGACGAGAATTTCAGTAATTATTCACAGTTTTTCTTTAAAATTCCTCTTATCCTTAGTAAATTTACATACTGCAAAAATTGGGAATATGATAAGAAGTGGTCATTTCCAGGGACAATGAGCAGTACCAAAGTCTCCTGTGCCAGATATTTGCCAGAATCACTAGCTCTGAAATGAAAATGTTACAAACTGTATGTAACAATTAAAGAAATAGCACAATTATTCCCAATGATGCTTTGCTGTAAGATAAAATTATACCTCAGAAAGAAATTAGAATATTCAGGTTTGAGGCAGGAGCAGTTAGACAATTGGAAAAAGAAGAAACACTGTACCTATAAATGAACAGAGGAGTCTCATGATTTCAAACTACTGGAACCTCAAGAGCTTTAAGCTGAATTTCATTCACATGCTGGATTTCAAAAAATAATCTAGCCTTATTGGAAAAATATTGAAAAAAGTTTCGAATTATTGGGGGTCACAGCTTAGAAGTTGACAGCTCAGAATCGTTACTGATCTTGGTTCTTTCCTTGCAAAAGGCATATATTGTCATCCATATTTTCACTGTTTCAAGACTATTATGTGGTGTTACTTCTGAGGCTTACTGGCAATTTCTTCCATAACTTCATCAGTTTTTGTATTAATGGTATAACTCTTAATTGTTATTGCATCTAATTTCAGTTTCATTTGCCTGTGTGTCATGTGATTAATAGATAATTCCTATACCCTTTTTTATCTTACACAATCATATATGGAAGCAATGGAAGTTGTGTAAAGTGACCTTTCAAAAATATTGTGCTAAGAATACTCTAGGTCTGCTAGAGAAATAATTTACATAAATGATGGTCCAAGCGCATCATTTTTATTAATTTTAGTACATAAACAATAATGGAAAATTCCATTCCTCTCTGTAAATAAAGTAACTTGACTATAAAAAAGTTGGTTTTAGTAGTGAGATTTTTGGGGTTTCAATGCCATGATAGAGATAATAACTTTTAAAAAGTCCAAGTTGCTATTACTTTTAAGATTCATATCCCATAACATTGACTTAGTGATGTGAAATTTCTTAATACAGCTCAGTGAATGACATTTAAAATACACATTAATGAATAAATGTTAACAGTATTAAGGTCAAACCCATGCAGTGGATATAATATCACTGAGGAACTATATAAGATCACAGGAGGTTACTAGGCTATCGACCCAGAGGTCATTTCAAGCCTAGCCTTTTCATCCCAATGTAATACTATAGATACTCTAGTCAATACCCAGGATTGTGCTTATTAATGACTGCCCATGTCTAGCAGGGTTGTCCAGGGTGCTATCTCCGATAAGAATTTACAGTGCCCCATAAATCAACAATTTTTAAGTATTGTTTTAGAATGCTTTTTTTCAGCAACAGCACTCAATATGTGTTAAATTATACATGTTAGCTGCTCCTAAATAGTCCAATTACCATTCATAATCATCAAAAATAATAGTTTTGGTGTAATATTGATGGAAGCAATAAGAAAAAAACAGGAGTGCTTTTTTATTAGAAAGGTATTTATTTAAGAGTTCTATAATACATATTTACTAATTTTTTATTCTTTTTCTTTGAATGGAAATTGAGAATTTGCTAGATTAATTAAAACAGATGCTATTGCAAACAGTTGCTTTCGTTTTGCTGTTTCCTTTGGATATAATAATATATGGTTTCAATGTGTTTAAAAATTTAATAAAATTAAAAAAAAAAGTGCTGACAGGTCATCCAAAGGTAGGAAAAGAGTTTCCCCACAAAAATGGGTTATAAATGTTCAAGGCTTGATCTTAAACACACAAACAACCATAATGCACATGCATGTGTGCATTCATGCACACACACACACACACACACACACACACACACACACACACACACACACACACACACACACACACACACACACACACACACACACACACACACACACACACACACACACACACACATACACACACACACACACACCAATATTGCTCAAGCATTCAAAAAAAGTAGACCCAATGAATCTCTCCACTTTACAAGAACCAGTAGAAGTCACTGGAAATCAAACCACAAATCAGTTTCACCTGTCAGGCTTATTCACTGTGAATCTCATCATTATCACCTGACCTGTTCAAATCTAAGTCATGCCGTCACATGAGAAGAAATTGTGGAAATTTTTTACAACTTTCATTAGGTATACAGATTTAACTACAGTGGCATGTAATGGTGTGCTTGACTAACAGCAGTACCATAAGGGGCAAATGTATTCCCATAGTCATAGCGGCCTCTAGTGGTACATGTAACCTATAGCATTTCATTTTACCCTGTTTAAATCAAAACCCAGAAATCACGACAGGAATATGAGCAAACATATTATAAATTTAACTTTATATCCATATCTATATCTATATCTACATCTGTATCTACATCTGTATATACATCTATACATACAAACATTTGCAATCAGTAAAACGTTTAAAGCAACATTTGAATAGTGACTATACAACTGTTTTGGACACCATAAATTAATACCAAAAAAATATATATATATATATATATATATATATATATATATATATATATATATATATACACTTTAGTATTAATACCCAGACATTACTATTATTTTTAAATTTGAAGAGCATGCCCTTCTAATGAAAATGATACTAGAATCTAGTGAACTGTATGACTAATAGCAGTGCCAAAGGAACAATCACATTATCACAGCTATAATGGTTTCTAGTGGTATCAATAATTCATAGTACTTCATTTACACCTGGTTTGAATAAAGCACTATAGTCAAATTCCATCTTTTTTTGTCCAGGCAATGAAACCAGTGAGATTTAGACAGACCATCCTGCTGCATCAAACTCATCAGTGAGCAAGGTTTACCATTATTGGTACAGAACAAACAAGAAACTTATTCTTTAAATATTCACACACTTGCAATATAATGTTCTGTGCCCCTTATAATGTTACTAAAGGTCAGAGTATATATCACCTTAATTGGACTAGAATTTCCTCAGGAAAAGCATGAAATGTCACATTCTAAATCAAAGTAGTCCATGTTTGTCAGTTTAACAAATTTTTCTTGCTTTTGAAGCATGCCCAGCATACTGCAGCTATGGAGCAACTGACTGCTCAAACTAAGAATTTCTTGCCTGTGAAAATGTGAAACTGCTATTTAAACTCACACAGTATTCAGCACAATTTTTAAGCTGCTGTTAAAGGACATGATAATCTTAGAGATAAGAGTACTTCTATAAGCCATCTTTCTTGCAAAACCCATCCATTTGTATTTTTTGTAAAAGTACATTTCTGTCTATATTTAATTTTACAAAGTATATTACTTTTTATTTTTATTTATTTCAAGGCAAGGCCTTATAAATTAAATCTCAAAAGCTTGACACATGGTTTATTTATTAGTACAATGGAAGGTGTAGAACTGGTGACATCTCAACTATTCATGAACAATTTTTGAAGACAGACTGGGTAAAGTTACTGCTTTCATTCAAATATTTTATTCTCATCTTATTTGAAGGGTTCTTGTGTCTTAAATTTGTCTGGCTTGTGGCATCATGTTACCACGAGTACAAGAGTTTGTAACTGAAAAGATATCTTTAACTCCTCTTGGAAAGATTTTGTGACTGTGTGTGTGTGTGTGTGTGTGTGTGTGTGTGTGTGTGTGTGTGTGTGTGTGTGTGTGTGTGTGTGTGTGTGTCTGTGCTGGGAGAAACATGGGTAATAGCTTGGGGAGCCAGTGATTAAAACTCTCCTATGCAACTGCTCACTGTAAGGCTTTTTTATAATCACTAAAAATGTCATCACAAAGAGTCTGTGCAGTGCTGTGTTCAACTTAAAAAGCACAATACAAACACTGCTTCAAAAATAACAAATAATTTATTAAACTATTTCAACCTTCATAGTCATAGACTACATCAGAACCATAAACCAGGGGTGTGACTTTTTTGTACTGTTTTTTTAGTTTTAGTTTTTAGTTTGAAGCACACCACCACAAGGACTTATTGGGGGGTGTTTCGAGTAGTTATTGGTCTATTTACACCAGGAAGTTCCATCTGATATCTTGACATTTACACTTGGTCTTATTTATATGTGTCGGGTGATGTTTTTAAAAAGAGACAGCAGTATGCATTTACTGTTTTTCTTAAGGCCAGCCACCACCTCTTGCACATTGTTTAGCAGCAGTGGTGTGGATCAGTGGACTACAGCCAATGACCATCACAGCGCAATATCCATTTTTCATTTCAGTATAGAAAAATCTATTAGGAGACAGAAATGGAAGACTGAGAAAAGACTATAAACATTACTGCTTGCTTTTGGTGTGAAACAACATACTTATAGGTTCATAGGTTCATAGGTTCATACTAGGCTTTCTGCCCGAGGGCATTT
>NC_056735.1:507011854-507024354 GCF_019279795.1 Protopterus annectens | reverse complement strand
CTAGATGAGCCAGCTAGGGGTCCTGAGGCAACTCTATCTCTCCATCTTGTTTTACTGATCAGCAGAAGCAGGTTTTGAACTCTTGTTTTGTTATTTGTTAGGCTGTTTGATTTATGAAGGTACAAGAGAATCCTACTTGATCAGAAGACAACCATAGGTCTCCTCTCAGGATTCTGTATAAAACACAGGCAGAGCACAGTGCTTCTAGTCGTTTCTGGTAGGTTATTTTAAGACTGTGACCCTCTTTGTTAGGAAACTCTAGGGTCGTTCCAACAGTTTGATATGTCTGCTGAGATACATGCCTGATGGCCAATTGCATTTTAAAACTGGACTTATCAATGTTGAATGCAAGAGGGCAATGATCTCTTTTTATCTGGATGACATTCCCTTGGCAATTCGCTGTGCAAAGCAGAAGGATTTCATGACCCCTGTTGCTACTTGGTGATCGGTTCCCAGGTCACTAATTACATTTCCATTTTGAAGTGGGGTATTGTTAGTGCTACCTGCTATAATGTTACATTCTTTTGATTTAATTTAAGCATACTTTCAACACAATGGGAATGTAAAAGTGTAAGTTCATGATGAAGAACTTCTGTGTTACATTCCGGGTTTGACAATGATTCCCAGTTTGTAGTCATCCACAAACTTGTTTTGCCATAGGTCTTTGTTTTTTGTCTGTGGGTCAGTGAAGTAATTACTGAACAAAAAACTTCCCAGCACTGTGGGATACCACTGGCCACCTTCATGTTCTCTGATGCTGGATCTGTGCCCAAAACTATGAGTCCTGTATTTTACCCAGTTACCACATAATGATCCATTTGTAATGCATTTAGTTTGTTAATTACACTAGAATGGGTAAGGGTGCCAAATGTGTTAGCCATATCAAGGTAAGCTATGAGTACAGTGTGACTGCTGTCAACAGCTTGTGTTACCATCTAAAAGAAGTTAACTAGGTCCATTAGAAAGGACTGACTTTTAACAAAATCAAATTGTTATGGATCTAGCCTGATGAGATTTTTAATACAGATGTTAATCAAGTCTGATATAACATGTTCTGTGGCCATACAAATTTGATGTTTCGACTGAGGTATGTACCAAAAGAGGTAACTGCATTGAATAAGTGTCCTAATCAATGCAGGTTATAAGGGGACGATGATCTCTTCTGATATGGATGACATTCCTTTGGCAATTAGCTGCGCTAAGCAGTAGCACATTCTGACTATTACCGTTGCACGATGGAAGTGCTGGACCATGAGATCACATTTAGTTTCCAGTACCTTGCAAAGGTATTATGACTTTGTCCTTCCAACTTCTGTGTGGAGTGAATCCTTGGAATTTAATGGCCATAGTGAACTAATATTAACCAGGGAAGCTTTTCACAGAAAGAAAGTGTGGTGTTCTAAACAATGAGCAACAGGGTCAGTATATATTGCACAAGAACAATACCAAAATAAGAAAAGCACACTAGAACAATGGGATTTGATGGAAGAAAATAATATTTTACTGTTTTAACCTACTAGATCTCAGAAACTGCTTGCTAAATGGAAAAAGATATTCTTGGTCATACATAAAATGAAGTCTGCTGGTGAATTACAGGAATACCAGGACAGAAAGCACTTTTACAGTATGAAGTCTATCATATGACATCTACCATCTACCAGATGACATCCCGGGTTGTGTATTACATGAACTACAAAATGAACCGGCACCTCACCTAAGTGTCATGTTTAATCATAGCCTCACCTCAGGCTTCGTGCCCACTGAGTGGCGCATAGCTACAGTTATCCCCACTCCACAAGGGAGGATCCACCTTGGATCCCAGGAACTACCATCCCATCAGTCTGATGAGCCTGATCTGCAAGGGCATGGAACTTATTATCATGGAACTTATAAACAAAGACATTGGCAACCTTCAAACACTGGACCCCACCTAGTTTGGATTCGTGAAGGTTCGATCTTGTCTCCTGAACCTGACTGACTTTTTCGAGTCAGTCTCCAGAGCTGTGGATGAGGGTATGGTGGTCCACACAGCCTATCTGGACCTCTCCAAGGCCTTTGACACCATTCCCCACTCTGGAATCATAGATAAACTTACTAAGCTGGGCAGAAACCCCTATGTCACTCGATGGGTTGCCAACTAGCTTACTGACAGAACCCAGACTGAAAACTCCAAATCCAGCTCCAGACAAGCGACTAGTGGAGTACCTCAGGGTTTAGTCCTGGGGCCACTCTTGTTTGGCATCTACTTCTCTGAAGTACAGGCCAACACTAAGGGACTCTGGCTAACAAAGTTCGCAGATGACTGCAAACTGGGAGCCATTACTGAATCCCCAAATTATGTGGATATTCTACAAAAGGGCTTTACAGACACAGATGCTTGATGCCAGAGCCATGGGCTCAAGCTTAATGCCAAGAAATGTATAGTTGTCCCCTTTGGGAAAAACATTGTACGCATGAATTACCTCATAGGTGGCAGTACACTAAACACCAAAATTGTGATGAGAGACTTAGGGACACAGGTGGACAGTCATCTCACCTTCGATAACCACATCGCCACAACAGTCAGGAAATCCTTCTATGTGGCACACCTCATCACTAAGGGCTTTTCATCCAGAAAAAAGGAGGTCGTTGTCCCACTGTACTCATCCCTCATTAGACCCATTATAGAGGTACAACGCCCCGTTTGGTATGTACCTCACAAGACATCTGCAACAGCTGGAAAGGCCGCAAAAATACCTCACTAAAAGAATCACAGACCTAAAGCAGATGCCCTACTCTGACCATCTACATAAACTCCAGCTATACTCTGCGGCATATTATCTACTCAGAAGCGATCTCTGCTTAACATACAAAGCCGTGTCAAACCCTGAGCTGTTGGACATGCTCCACTTAAAGAAATCCCATTCCCCAGAGCCACAGACTCCAGGGATCTAAACTTTGTCATGACAATGAACAAAACATGCTGGAGGGATAGGTTCCTGACCCAGAGACACCCCATACTCTGGAATAGACTGCCCAGACATGCCTCCTTGGCCCTCTTCAAAAGGAACCTTGACGATTGGATAGGAGATAAGAAATTCACCTCGGGGATCACATCAGTCGCCCTGCTAGACAGGGGTCCAGGGAAATAAATACTGTGGGAAGAAATATCCAGGGAATTGTTATGGCTAGGCTTGTATAGGCCCTAGGGCCAATAGCCTAGTACCAACCTATGAATCTATATCAGCTTGCAAAAGAAGTGGCAGATGAGGAGAGATGACAATCCTATTTCAGTCTAATCAGGTACTGAGCTCTGTCAGGAAATAGACTTTCCAATGACTATATTTTATGCACTTGCAAACACATAGAAGAACTTCTTTTTTATTGAGCCAGGATCATGTCCAGTATCAAAAATAATTTTTTCTACTCTGCAAAACGTAGGATTCACATGTCAGGATAAAGTGCAACTTTGCTGTTTGAGAAGATGCCTTTTTTGAAATTTGTGAATCAAGAGGCTAAGCTATTTCCAAATCAAACGTTAATGGACAAGATATGGCTCTGTGGTACACAGGGATAAAGATACAGGTAGAACCCAGACAATCTGAGATCAGGTATGAAAAACTGGCACTATCAGGTGAGTCATTCTGGAAGTGAGGGAGTGCAGTGCTTCCTGGTTCACCAATGCATTAGTACTGGAGAAGATTTGCACAAAAGCTATTGACTGGGGTGTCAAGCCAGTGGCATTAGCTTTCATAAGAGTGTATGTGGGATGACATAGGTATTAGGAGGAGGATTCTGAATCCTCTACTATGATGATGAGCCTATGTCAACCACTGGGGGTTTGGTTAGGGTGGGATTATGGTAAGAGGGAATATCCACGCCATTGATAGGAGACGGTGCACGTCTGCTAGGGCTAAAAGGCTAGGCCACCTCCAGGCCTCAGTCTGCAGTATAAGCCAGATTCATCTATGTGATGAGAAAGGGCTCATTAGATGTAGACAGGGCTAGAAGGATAGGATGTCTACAGGCCCCATCCTGAGGATATAAGCCAGACTATCCTGACCAAGGGCAACCACCTCTGTAATGCACACATAGATGACTAAGTCAAAAAAAGAGGTGCAAAGCACCCTTATTACCTCCAGGAACATGACCCCTCTGGAGAACTGGTTCAGGAGAATAAAGTGGCTCAAGTCTGATGAGAATAGCTCAATAGATGGCAGGATCTTACAAAAAAAAAAAAAAACTCAGTGGATAAAAGCAGGAATCATCCTGATTTAACTACAAAAAAAGTGTATCTCAGTCTTTTATGGCTCTAATCAAGTATCATCTGGATTGAAATACAAAACAAAAATATTTCAATCTTTTATGGCCCTAACCAAATATAACCAACACTAATGCTGCATCTTATTAGCTTAGCCACTCTACATGAAGCATAATAAACCAGAGAGAGAGAGAAAGAAAGCAAAATCCAGTCAACTACTGAATGTGAAGAACACCTTCAGTTCATTTAAAAAGAAAAAAAAATCTCATTCCCAGTACTATGACATTTAACTTTTGACAACACCTGGTAGAGTTAGAAGCCTTATGTAGTTATGATGAATACAAGGAACATCCCAAGGTTTTTGCAAGCAAGAAACTGAATGTAAAAAAAAAACAATGTCCCTAGTTCAAGGGCAGAAAAAATTGCTGCAAATGTGAAAGAAATAAAAAAGAAGAAAACTTCTTGAAAAAAGTTCAAAACATATTTATTAAGAACAAATGTGAGTCAATGCTTCTGAATGTAGTTTGAGTGCATGTTGACTTCCTTCATAAACAAAGAAGTTCAGAAACCTGACATTACAGTTTGCTTGACTTTTAATTTTCTTTACTCCCTCAGGTTATTTTGATACTGCCAACAATATCAGTGTGAAAATGTGGCAACCAAGGTTAACAAATATTAGGATGCATTATAAGAAAGTTGATTCCAGGAAAGCAAAGCAATATTTTAACTGTACAGGGGGCTTCTGAGTCACCACTGTGTACAATTCTAGAGCTTATAAAGCAAAAGGCATATTAAACTGAGAAGACCAGTTATGTTCACTAAGGGAATTAAGGTAGACAGTATGAGGAAAGGGTGAAATGGCATGCATTATTTCTGTCTAAAGCTTGAAGCAAAAAGACAATATGAAATTTGCACACTAGCTGGTGAGACGCCCTGTAAGGGATTTCAGATAAAGGATAACAAAAGTGGAGGGGATTGCCATCTTCAGATTAAAGATGTAGACTTCTGCCTGGACATGAGGAAGCACTTCTTTTCAGAAAAGGTGGTAAATGTGTCACTCAAGATGGACATGAGTGGAATTAGGATGGGCTATAAAGGGTGTAGTTCTAGATGGCTGGCATCAACAAATGGGCTAACTAGATGGATCCTAAATAACCTTTTATAGGAACTATAAACTTACATATACATGTAACTTGGGTTTTAGATTATAGGCAGTAAGTCACAAGGGTGCTTACCAGCACACTCACTAATCAATAATGTGCAGCAGCTTAACAGGAGAAAAGGTCAGAAGACTCATTGACTTGAAAGCCAAGTGCTTACGTCTCTCTCACTCGTTACCAATTGCTCAAGTCATGGTCTGTAATTCTCCAAAAACTTAGCTTTGATGAGTTTCGTTGATTAACTGAAGGAATACAGTATAGCAGTAAAAGAGGAGAGATCTTTTACGGAAAAGGAATTAAGAATCATTAAACTGTGGGGTGACAGATGGTAGCCTAAGATCCAGAGTTAGCCATATAAAGTACGATGCCACAAGGGGAAACAATGGGATTAGGTGGTATGTAATGGGACAGGTAAAGGACATAATTGTCTTGATAGAAACAGTTAACAGAAAAGAGTAGGTGAGGGCAGATGACGGGAAAAGTAAAATGCTGCTGTTAATAGTAAACAGATTATAGTCAAAGACAGGAACTGGTTAAGACCATAGGTGGAACACTATGTCCATACAGCGAAATTAGCAACACAGTGACAGGAGTACACAGAGTGGTGTACATCTAAAAACAAATCTTGCTAGGGTCCCAGGGGAATTCCCCTTTGAATTCTGCTAGACTAAACATTAATACAGCATTAATTTGCACTACGCTAGAAAAATGTACTTATATATTTATTTACTTGTCTGTTTGTGTTTATGTATTTAAAAAACACAGAACAGAAAGTATAACAGTAGTAAAAACTGCTACAGATGTCTGGCA
The DNA here is from genome assembly GCF_019279795.1 of Protopterus annectens. Classification (NCBI taxonomy): domain Eukaryota; kingdom Metazoa; phylum Chordata; order Ceratodontiformes; family Protopteridae; genus Protopterus; species Protopterus annectens. The sequence goes on along the minus strand of NC_056735.1, from coordinate 507,018,144 downwards.
ATGCTGACATCTGAATGCATATACAAAGAAGACACTTATTCGCAAGGCTGTGTAAAATGAAAAGGGATGACTAAGCTAAAGATGTGGGTTTCCATTCCCTTGGTGCAGTTGGAAGAAATTCCAAATGCAGATTAGGCAACCTATATTCTATTAGCAGCAGGTCTGCCTAAGGGAACGCAAGACAGAAAGATAGCTCGACTACCTGATACAGCTCGCTCATCCTTGGTGGGGGTGAGGCCGCTAAGCTTGCAACACTGGTAACACAAGGCAGTGGCTGAATGTATCAACCATCTGTACTGGCAGATCTGATCACTGTGCAACAGGCAGGGTCTGGCAATAGTACATGTCTGTGGAAGAACACATACTTCATCATTGTCCAGGCATTCACAGTGATTCTGCCAATAGCCTAGGGATAGGCCACTCTGAGGGATCAGCTTGGTGTCCTGCTCACTACTACCTGGCTCTTGCTGCTTGGGAAATGGATGGGCTGATAAGGTTTCTCTGGCAGGAATGAATAGGCTGTAGAGCTTTCATCTAGCCTTGGTGTCCCTGGCTTCCACCACTGTGAAATGAATGGCTACTTTGGGTACAAGCAGGCCATCAAGCAGGTTCCTTCATCATGGAAAAGGAGGGAATTAAAAAAACAAATTTACAGATTTGTTGAAGTCATGTAAGATACAAAGTCATCAGAGAATTCCTGAGATCCTTTGTTTGCAGAGAATTTATATAATGTAGGGCGAGGAAGTGCTGAAAAAGATAGTAACCCTGCTTCAAAGAAGGAAATAAAGAGTGCAAAGGTAAAGAAATGGATATGAGAAGACTTCGGAAAAGTGTCACAATAATGTTAAATAAGTGAAGCCAACGGACTACATCCAGGGTTAGATGGTTTTGTACCTTTAAAGCCCATTTTAAAAGCTCATGATTTGTTTAAATAATTGCTGACATCATTTGGTCATGTGTTTTGTATTAGAGTATTTAGTGTGTGTTTTTAAAAGTTTTTGTACTGGTCTGAAGAAGTGCTCATTGGGGCATGAAAGTGCTAACCTTTTATTAAATTGTTGCTTAAATTTAAGACTGTCGTGGTTGGTTTCTGTGGATTTCGTCTCTCTTTAATGTTAAACAAGTGCCTGAGAAAGGATGTTGGCCAAAGAACCTAGCCAGTTGTAAATGATAACCAACCAACCAACTACAAAAAAAAGAAAGAAAGACTGCTTTTCTCTTTTCCTAGTTGAACTTCACATTTACCTATACTAGCATACTGCAGCTCCTGCATAACAGTGTCTACAGGATTGCAATTGGCCACCACAACAAAAACTGTTTCTCCCAGCAATGAATCAGAGTAGGCTACACATATAAAAAACATTTGTTAAGCTTTCTCTTACAGTGCTGTGTAATTAAGCAAGTCACCATTTTGGTCAGCCATAGGGATATTTTCTACTTGAGTGTTTGCCTCCTTCCCCTGTAACTAAAAGTACACTGACTCTTACATTTGTCTCTCTGACCCTAATTTTTACAGGTATACCTTATTCCTTTCTGGCTTTCTAAAACTCAGACATAGATTCCTGTTGAAAATGTTACTTGTTTGACATTTGAACAAGTAGTCCTTGTAAAAATCCTCAAAATTATAAACTGTTGGTCTGTCTTTCCTGCTAAACAAAAGTAAAATTAAAGTGCTGAGTGCAAGTAAAATTAAAGAGCTGAGTGCAGATTTTAGGGCCTTACATTCAACTTACCTCTGAAGTGGTGTCTTCAGTCAATCAAGGTATTCCCTCTAACCACTCTTACTGCCTTCTCTTTCCCCTCACCCCCCCCTCTTTCCTCAAACAGGTTAAACTGCTACAACTTAGTACAGGCATTGGTTCATCCCTGCTCCACTTGCCCTCGCTTCACTCGGGCTCGCTTCACACCCCACCCTGCCCCCAAATTCCTCCCACCCCTGGTGCTGCTACATTTATTGGTACTAGACCACACCCCACTTTTTTAAACCAATCAGTACCAACCTGTCACTCAACAGCACCACCCTCAACCTGAAACCACCAGTCCTCCAACTCTATGATTCCTTTTGCCTAAGTTTCAAGCCTCATTCAGTAGGCATGCTCTCTCTCTCTCTCTCTCTCTCTCTCTCTTTCGGCTTTTCCCAGTTAGGGGTCACCACAGCGGATCACCTTGTCTGCTCATGATTGGCAGTGGAGTTTTACAGTGTCAAGTTGCCAGCCCAGTGCCCAACCTTCCACAGAAGGCACACACACACATACACACACTCACGCCTAGGGCCAATTTTTTAGCATGTCCAATCCACTTGCAGCATGTCTTTGGGGGTGTGGGAGGAAACCGGAGCACCCAGAGGAAACCCACACGACTGTAGGCAGGACATGCCGACTACACACAGAAGACACCCCAGCCGAAGATCAAACCTTAGAGCCTCTTGCTGTGAGGCAACAATGCTAACCACTGCAGCACGGCGGCCGACCACATGCAGTAGGCATGCTATCACCCAAAATAGTCTTATTAACTCTACTTCTACCCCTTTTACTCATCCCCATATCTCCTGACCGCCTATGAATGTCAGGGTCACCCAGGTTTCCACTACCCTAAATTCCAAACATCCATCCCATCTACAACAGATAATAATGCACCCTTACTCACTTCCCTCATGCTTACCTCCTTAACCCCTAAATACTACCATCTTACTAGACTTAGTTACATTAGTCCTAAAACTAGACACTATTACAAAACTTTATTCAAAATCTTAAAACTCATACTCAGGATACACTACAACCTCACAAAGGACGGTGACATTCACCCAAGCCCTGGTCCATCCCCACCTGTTGGCCCTAATCCCCCTATATCCCCTAACACCATAACCCCAACAGAGAGACCTCCTAACTCACTACTGGCCTGTCATCTAAACATTAGGAGCACAAATAATAAAATTCAGCACCTGCATGCCCTCTTAGCTGTTCATTCCCCAGATATATTATGCCTAACTGAAACTTGGCTAAAGCCTGCCACCAAAGACCATGACATTCTTCCACCAGGGTACAATATGTTTTGACTAGACCGTACCACCAGAAAGGGTAATGGGGTAGCCATACTTTACAAGTCTACCCTATCTGTCAGCATAGACACCCAACAACCACCCCGGTTCAATAATGCTGAAATTCTTATCTCAAAACTATAAATTAATAAAAACAAAAATGTAAACATTGTCTGTGTCTAGACTGCCTCAGGGAGAAACACAGAAACTTTAGAAGACTTCATATATTGGTTATCCAATAACTACTCCCAAGAAACAATTGTTCTTGGGGATTTCAGCATTGACTGGAACACTTGCTCTTGTGAAACCCCCACAACCCACATAAACATCTATGGATTTACTCAAATCATAACCTCCCCCACCAGGACAGGAAAATCCAGTAACAAGGAAAGTACCCTAGAGTGGATACTCGTCAATACCCATCTTCAGTCCTATAAATCAGGCACTTTGCCTGATGACCTAAGTGAACACTGTCTCACCTATGTAATCAAGCTCAAAGCAGACTGCTCCTACCAACCCACCTATAGAACATTAAGAAACAACAATAATTTTATTCTCACCAAGTTTCAAAATGAACTTAAGGCATGCAACTGGTCAGTACTAAAAAGTCTCCCCCTAGATGAAGCAGTAGCATACTTTAACACCAAATTCCTTGCTATTCTTAACGCCCATGCTCCCAGCCGCTCTATTAGAACCAAAGTTAATATTGCACCATGGCTTTCTAAAGATACCAAAACCAAAATTTCAATCAGAAACAAAGCATGGGCCACCTACCGAAAAACAAAAGCCCCACTTGATCAACTAAGATTCAGACAGCTAAGGAATGACACCAAAAAATCCATAACCTTAGACAAAAAGAACCACTACTACCATCTACTGCAAAAGCACCAAAATAAACCTCAAAAGTTCTCGGCAGGAATAAACAAACTACTCTACCCAGGCCAAACCGCCACTCCACCCCCCCTCAGCTTCCCAACAAAAATCCCCAGTAGACACTGCTAATAACTTCAACAGCTTCTTCACAGAGACTATCCAGTCTCTAGCCAGCCAACTCTCTCCCAATGGCTCTAATTCTAATGCAGACACACCCAGTACCCAAACATACTTTACCTTCCAACCTGTTCCTACTCAACTTATTCATGTCCTACTTAAGAAACTAAGACTCAACACCCTGGCTGCCGACCTCCTCCCAGCAGACTACCTGCAAAAGGCTGCTGACACCACAGCATACCCCATCTCAATCTTGATCAACAGAGCTATATCTGAAGCTACTGTACGCACTATATGGAAAATCTCCCATGTCATACCTCTCCATAAAGGAGGCAGTTCCACTGAACTGTCAAACTTTAGACCCATAGCTATTCTGTCACCTCTAGCTAAAATTATGAAGTGTGTACATATACAGCTCATGCACTACCTCACACAGAACAAGCTGTTGTCCAACTTTCAGCATGGTTTTAAGCCACACCACAGTACTACTTCTGCCCTCCTCTCTTCCTCTAACATCATTAACCACAACCACAATAATAAGAGACGATCCTCAGCACTCTTTCTAGATCTATCCAAGGATTTTGACATAGTTGACCACAAAATACTTAGAAATACCTTGAAGGCCTTCTCCTTAAACAACCATATACTCCAACGGTTTCAATTCTACCTGCAGGGCAGGCAACAGGCAGTCCTATGGCAGGACAAGCTATCATCTTGACTACCAATCACATTAGGAGTCCCCCAGAACTCGATATTAGGACCCCTTCTTTTCTCCATCTTTATCAGCAACCTTCATTCAGTCATCCCAGATGCTACCTGCATTCAATATGCAGATGACTCCACCTTGATTTGTTCTGACACCTCACCAGCTATTTTATTAACATTAACCCAAAATACCTTCAATACAGTGGAAAAATGGCTCTCCAATCACCATCTAATCCTAAACCCCAAAAAAACTAAGATGCACCTCTTCTCCCCCACCTTCAGAACCCCCCCCTGCCATCCTTCACCATAACCGCTAACAGTGGCACTATCATCAACCCAGATGCCCAAACTAAACTACTGGGTGTCATAGTTGATAACAACCTGAAGTTTGATGTGCATATCAATCAAACTGTCAAAACCATTAATAAAAAAACTTGGCTCTCTTTACAGAATCAAACCTTTCCTTACCCCACTTACTAGAACTGCAATTGTCCGTTCCCATCTACTATCAACTCTTCTCTATGCCTCACCTCTATTTTCCAACTTAAACAAAACAAATCTTAATAAACTATCATCCTGCTATAACCACATTGCCAGATTTGCTGCTGACACACCCTACCAGACACACCACTGTCACAACCTAAATCGCCAAGGATGGCTTGAACTGCCTAGCCTACTGCAGTTTAACCAGCTAATAGTGGCACATAAAGTCCTTTACCAACCAGAAAATACACCTGCACTAAAAAATATTATCAGCCCCCTACACAAGCACCCAGCCACTGCGATCAAGCACTAGACTCCTAGTTCAAACATACAAATCCAACTACTCAGCTGGGGACTCTCTGTTTGCCAACTCGGTTGGAAAAACATGGAACAGACTCCCAGCTGACTTGACCCAAGAACCCTCACTAACTCAATTCAAAAACAAACTCAAGAAATACTTCAAAACTCCTGCACTAACCCCGAATAATGACCTCTCTATCACTTAGGTGCCTTACCTTCAACTACTAACTTTTTTCTACCACACCATTTCAGGAAGGGTCACTTGTATAACTGCTGCTCAATGTGTCTTAAACCTGAATGTAATGTTATGTATGTATAACTTTGAAAATAATGTTATATTTTGTAAAGTGTTTTATAATAAGTTAGTACTACATGTGCTAAATGCTGGTATTACTTATGACTGTAATCTGCTTGAAACTAGCATTTACTAAATGTTCAATGTGTATTATTATCTTGGAGCTTTTCTCCCCGGGCCTCCGCTGAAAATGGACATATATCCAGTCTGACTATCCTGGTCAACAAATGTAAAATAAAAAAATAAATATGTATACATATATATATATATATATATATATATATATATATATATATATATATATATATATATATATATATATATATATACATATACATATATATATATATATACAAATCTAGGATGTTTGCTCGAGTGAGCAAACGTCCGAATCCATACTAACCGAACACACTTTAACGAAAGCGCTTTTATCGAAAAAGCACTTTCGTTAAAGTGTGTTACAAAAAAAAAAAACACTAC
>NC_056735.1:506944354-507009354 GCF_019279795.1 Protopterus annectens | reverse complement strand
CACATCCAACAGAGGTATCTGACAAAACACTGAGTGAACCCTGGTGAAGCATTTTCTGCTGTACTGTGCACAAACAAGACTAAAAAGTGAAAAATTCAAAGTCCAGCAGTACAAAGACAGGAAGGGTTGTAAATAAACCAGTTTCTTACCAAGTTATGTAATGTCTATTATAAAGACAGGAAGGGTTGTAAATAAACCAGCTTCTAACCAAGTTATGTATTGCCCATTATAGGTATGAACCTGCTTCTTTAACTTCCTAGCTGTTCACTCGGTCATTTGTAGCATATTCTTGTTTTGTCTATAATAGTATGCAGGACATTCAAAGGAACACAATGATGAGTTATCATCTGGAATTTATTTTACCTACTTCTTCTTCTTCTTTCGGCTTTTATCGGTTAGGGGTCGCCACAGCGGATCACCTGTCCGCTCATGATTGGCAGTGGAGTTTTTACAGTGTCGAATTGCCAGCCTGACACCCAACCTTCCGCAGAAGGCACACACATGCACACACTCACTCTTAGGGCCAATTTAGAGTGTCCAATCCACCTACAGCATGTCTTTGGGATGTGGGAGGAAACTGGAGCACCCGGAGGAAACCCACGCAACCACAGGGAGGACATGCAGACTCCACACAGAAGGCACCCCAGCCAAGGATTGAACCGGAGAACCTCTTGCTGTGAGGCGACAATGCTAACCGCAGCACCACCATGGCCACCTCAATTTATTTTACCTACTAACATGTACATAACTGTGTTTGTGTATTTTTTGGGGGGTGTTCCCCTTACATCATCGTAGTGCACCTTACCACAGTACCCCATGTCCATAATTTGGTCTACCCACTGCCTTCTAACCTCCTAGACTTCCTCTGTATGGCAGGGGCTGGCATGGATCCTAAGGATTCATGGCGGGTCTTATAAGATCTACCATGGGGATTTTTTTTATTATGGCCTACCTCATTTTTGCTCCCCACCCTACAGTCCCTTTGTAGCATCCACAGGCTGGACATGAATGGGGGACATACTGATGGATCACTCTACCTCTGCAACAACTCATTCTATATAACCAGCTTAATCCCTGCTTGGACCATATCCCCATCACATCCTTAGCCTCACCCAGGGATTATTATTTGAGGAATGCACACAAAACCACCTCCACCCTGGGATGGACCTCTCCCTGCCATGCCATTAGTCACCTGAGTTTCTAATCGAACCTGGGCTAGTTGGGCCCTGTTGTCAGGGCATTACCTTTCCACACCACCACTGTGGCTACAAACATATATTACTGTTGAAATAAACCTCAAAAAGGACAACCGTAAATCTTAGTTGTCAATATGTGCAAACAAGGGGATGTTATGAGATGCTGTATTATTCTGTAAAAAGAAGTCAGTTTATTGCAGTGCTATCCTTTATTTTGGACTGTGCAATGAATAAGCAAAAATGAAAGTACATGAAAACATCAAGTCTGCACTGTGCTTTTTGGCTATTATGGAAACTTAAACAGGCAGCTTTCTAACTTGATGCACATCAAAGGCAACATTTTCCATCAGTTGATTGAACATTTTGTTTTAAACCATCAGACTGCACAAAGCAGAGCTTTGAAATTCCACTCTTTTGGTCCCATGGTGCGGATCAGTGGCACTGCATAGGTTACAAAGTCCACTCCAATGGAGAACAATTACTATCAGTTTCATTTGAAGAGTCCAGAGACTCAAGTCCAGATTAAGAAAAAGTGATACATAGCAAGAAAGATTTACCGGGAAAATGAAAAATATCTGATATGTGCTAACTGAATGAGGTATCCTTTCCCAGAAAGGTTTTATGCAATGCTAAGCAACATTTGGGATACAACATTGCAAATTAAGATTTGTACAGCCTAGCAATGTTTTCAACAAACAAAAATATGTACAGTATCAGTCTACTGTAGGTGACATGTAGAGCTATAGCAAGTTCATTTATCATCCAATGCCCACTTTATCCATTTCAAGAATGAAAGGTAGCCAAAGTCTATCACTAAAAAGCCATGGGCATAAGACAGAGATTCACAGGTTCATAAAATGATAGGATACAGAATCATGCCTATATCACAATAGTCTTAGAGAAACAATTTCACCCTGTACTGATATTTTCTGTCCACATGTAGATATCTGTGCTTGTGGAAATGAAACAGTCTTAGGATACCAGCCCATTGCAGAACTCAAACATTAATTACATATACACGTATGGGTAATTAAGAGCACTTACAATACACCTGTCAGCATGTTACAACCCGTCAGGCTTCTCCCTGTTACTCCGGACCAATAGGACCCAGTTTTACCACTCGGAATGAGTATCAACCTTACTATACCTACAGCTTCCTACTTACATAACAATGGCTGAATATAAGCACAAAATCAGTTTATAATTACTGCCCCGGGCGCCTCACATGGAGCACATCTGACGACTTCTTTGAGAAAGCAGCTGAATTTTTATGACAGTGAGGTCACCTTGGAATCCAGCTGGAAAGATGAAATTAGAAGTCTTGGTGAGTATGTTCACATGGTACACCCTGTTTTTACAAAATATCTCCAAGATAACATATATATATATATATATATATATATATATATATATATATATATATACAGGATGTATTTTATGTCACTGAGAATAGTAGGAAAAGAAATAAAAAAAGAAGACTAGGTGCACAGGTCCTAAGATAAAAGGGAAAGAATTCGGTGGGCCGTTGCTGTGGCTTCGCTGTTTTCAGCGTTTGATATGTTGGAGCATTATGGGTCAAGTTCAGGTAAGTGTGCAATTGTGTGTAGGTTAGGGGGCGGGTTAGGTGAATTAGGGTTAGGGAGTTGGTCAGGTAAGTGTGCGGCTGTGTGGATATTAGAGTTAGGGTGCGGGTTCAGGTAAGTGTGCGATTGTGTGTAGGTTAGGGGGTGGGTTAGGTGAGTAAGGGTTAGGGCGTGGGTCAGGTAAGTGTGTGATTGTGTGTAGGTTAGGGTTAGGGGGCGGTTAGGTGAGTTATGTTTAGGGCGCGGGTGAGGTGAGTGTGCGATAGTGACGGACCTTAAGGTTAGGGTTGGGTTAAGGTAAGTGGATAGCTAGTACTGTATGTAAAGTTTAGTTTAGGTGTAGGATTTTAAGTGCATGTGTGTGGATGGCTGTTTTTTGTGTGTGTTTGTGCTGCGTGTATGTTCTCGGAATAGCGAATTTTTTCCCTGGGAAAAAAATTTTGCTATTCTGACTGTTGTATGTTTTCTGACTTCGGTGTTTAGGGTTCGATATTATAACATTAGAGAACTTCGATGTTATGATATAGACCCGATAAAAGTGCCTAATCCTGGTCTAGGCACTGGTGACAAGAATGGGAAAAAAGGCAGTGCAGAATCCTCAAGATATGGAAACATTAACGAAGGAAACATTAACGAAGAGCAAAACCAAGGGCTCAGTGCAAAGCTTTCAAGTATGAACATGATTAAATCTAAAGCACACACATACATATATATATATATATATATATATATATATATATATATATATATATATATGTAAGTACTAGGCTATCTGACCAAGGGCATTTATAAGCCTAGCCAGAATGTGTTGGCTTTCGCCACCCCCTTAGATTACTTCCCTGTGCCTCTGTCCAGCAGAGCCATTAGTTCCCTGTGCCAATATCCAGCAGAGACACTGCAGTGATCCCCAGGGTCAATTTTCTGTTTCCCATCCACCCGTCAAGGTTTTTCTTGAAGAGTGTTAAAATATACAGCCTCTGCAAGGCTCGAACCCAGGAGCCTGCACACCATAGCCAATGTGATTTACCACTAAACCATAGCAGATATGCATATATATATATATATATATATATATATATATATATATATATATATATATATATATATATATATATATATATATACACATATAAAGAAAGAGAGAGAGAGATATTAATAGGTTTTGTGTGTTTGTTTTTTAGATTTTGTCATGTGATTTTACATGTAATTTTGATAGGCTGGCTGTGTGAATAAAAAGTGAAGAGCATAAATTGATTTTATTAAGCACTGATAAAGAGTTCATACTCAAAAGCTTTGCTTTTTACTGCTCTATTTTTACCTTGTGGATTAAACATTTGACCGTTGAGTCCCTGGTTTTGTTCTTCTTTACTTTTACTAATTTACTGTTAGGACTCTTTGGCTTCCATGAGCGGTTTGTTGTATTGTGATATGGAAATGTTCTTACCACAGAGTTAGGACAGGCTCAGACAGAGGGTTGCCCTCCTGTGGTAGAAGGAAGAAGTTGTCTAAAAAAAAAACTGATAGGCTCAGCAAAAGGCAATGTGTCCCCATAAGGAGGAGCAACAAAGACAGCAGGATGCATCTAAAGAAAATAATATGTCTCAGGACAATGTTCTGGAACATTATATAAAAGACATGCAAGAAACAGAGCGAACCAAGATATTCTCAGGCCAGAAGAAAAGAGAAGAACGACTTCATTTAATAGATATGGATAAACATGTTAAAATAGATGAAAGAAATAAGATCATTGAACGTAAGTAACACCCAAAAAGAAATTAATTTGCTGTACCTGAAATAAATAGGATATACCATTGTGCAGATAAACTAATAATGGATAAAGTTTGTTTGTGTCTTTTGGCTTTTCCCGGTTAGGGGTCGCCACAGCGGAACTCCGGTCCGCTAATGATTGGCAGTAGAGTTCTACATGCTGGCTCGCCAGGCCTAACGCACAACCTTACCATTAATATGTAAAGTAACAAAAAGAAAGGAAAAGAGAGAGCAAAATGCCACCATGCAAGCAATGAATAGAGAAAACTATAAAGAAACTAAGACAAGAAGTATCAGTGCTAAAAGAATACAGAATAATGGAACAGTTAACCAATAATCCTTAAATAGCTGTGATAAAAGCAGCATGCACAGTATCAAAACAAACCAGGATTTGTTGTATACTACTTCTAATATTAAACTAAAAATATCAACTCAAGCAAAAAACTTAGGAAACATGCAGAAAAGTTTAAATGAAAAGTACAAACTAAGCAATTCATTGACTATGCAAAAAGTTTTATATATAACTTGGAAACAAAGTAACAGAAATTGCACCATAAAAAGAAGAAATAGGTATATTTTGGGGAAGTATTTACGAAGAATCTGTTCAACGAGACAGATATGTTAGATGGATAGAAGAATTAAAAGAAACTGTTATGAAATCTAATGTAGACAATACAAAATAGGAGGAAGTGACAGCTAGAGAAATTCAGAGAAAATTAAGAAAAGCTCCTAATTGGAAAGCACCTGGTGCAGATGTAGATCCCATTTTCTGGCTAAAGATATTAAAATCTTTACACACACAGATATAGCCCTAAGTAAAAGTTACTTATATGTGCATCCTGAGCAGGCTCCAACCTGCAAAAAACACCAAGAAAATGACATTCCTCCTAAAGAGTGAACCCACAAGCCATTTTAAGAACATTAGACATATAATTTGCCCTCTGGCAATACATTATATACTGAAATTGATGCAGACAGAATTTACAGACATCCAAAAAAATAATCATTTGTGGCAATAGAACAAAACTATAAAAAAAAAAGAAGTTACATGAAATAAAATGTATCTACTGTTAAAGCCATAGTAGGGAGATGTACAGGATGCACCCTACATTGATCAAAAACATTGCAGTGACAATAAAACAGTGGCAAATCACTTTGCAACTAAGCCATGACAAAGGGCAAATTATTTCTTTATGGATAAAGAAATTCAAAGGGAGGGATATTCCAGGATAAATTTTTGCAACTGCTGTTGTTTTATCTTGCCCTTAACCCATTAACTATTTACTTAATAAATTAGGATCTGGTTACAATTTAACTCCCGGACACCAATCTTGTTTAAAGACATCTCATCTACTTTTTGCGGATGATTTAAAAGTGCACAGCTCATTAGATGAAGATCGGAAAGCACAGCTACAGATGCTTAAAACTTTTGCAGGTGATACAAGACATTTGGTCTTGATAAATGTACAAAAGCAACATTTAAAAGAGGAAAGCTGCGGCACCAAGAAAATATCAACCTGGAACAGCAATGTGACATATGGGGACTTGAGCATGAGAGAGTATATCAATATTTTAGAATATATGATGCTTTGGCAATAAAACATGAACAAATGAGATCAAAGTTTAGTAAGGATTATTTCAAGGGACTAAAGCTAATATTGAAAACTGCATTGAAATATAGGAATAATGTCCAAGCAATAATTCAGTTTGCTCTCCCTCTATTAACTTACATATTTGGAGAAATTGCCCACCAAAAGTATTTAATCAAGAAAACAAGAAAAGCAATTCATGCCTATCTTGCCTATATTCTAAAATATTGATATACTCTCTCATGCTCAAGTTCCTCACTATCTCTCATATACTCAGCTCACTTTTGCTCACAAACTAATTTTTCAACCCTCCCTCTGTCCCTCTCTCACCTCTACCTTTAAAATGCACATGCCACAAAGATTCCTAAGATCTAATAACCAAAACCTAATAGAGCTGTACAAACCCCTTCACTCTCCAGGACAAAACCTCCTATCCTATGCCCTGGCACGCATATGGAACTCACTTCCTCCCTCTATCCGTATCACCACCAACCTCCCTGCCTTTAAAAAATCACTGCACTCACATTTAACATCCTCATGGGAATGCTCCTGCACCCACCCCTCATAGCCTATTCCCCACCTCCTACAAACAACTATATCATATATTACTAGACACCAATTTAGCCAACTGTAACAACATCTTATCATTTGACAATCCCTACAATTCCACTCAAGGAACTATATATTTACACAACAGCAATGCTTGCTCCTATACAGAACTTAACCTAAGAATCTTTATTTCATCTGCTCATATCTTAGTTTTCCTACAAAATAAAACCCATAACTTATCACTGTAACTGCTTAACCTTTGTTTTGTTTTTTCTGTAACCCACAAATGACTGAAATTTTAAACTGCTGTAATCTTTTTGTTACCATTGTTTAAAGATTTGTCTCTAATCTACAAATGATTGAAATTGTAAACTAATGTAATCTTTTTGTAATCTTTGTTTTGGAGCTTTTCTCCCCAGGACTCCATTGAAAATGGGTTCTTTTTGGCCCAATGGACTATCCTGGTAAACCAACTGCAAATAAATAAATAAATAAATAAATAAAATCAAACATATAGTAAAACCAGTGCATGTGAAGATTATATAACCCTTGCAGTTAAAGAGGTATGGATCTCTTTGAAACTGGCTATATGTATAGACTAACAGTCAGATTCAATAAAGCCTACGTAGTCTGTTTACACTGTGTACACGTTGCACAGCAACATGCAAACAGTAAACGGCTCTACACAGTGTGTAGAGCTGTGCACAGCCAAGCAAAAAAGATAAACACTGTGGCATGCAAATTACAGCATAAGCAGCTGAATTGTATGCTAGTTAACCAATCCAAGATGGAGGAGCTATTCACACCTCCCAACCGTACCAAATTACTCGGTTTTTACCGAGTTTTGGGGTTCAACTAATGGGGGTGCCATGATTCCCTTTTATTTCCAATTTATTTTCTTATGTTTTTATTTTATTTTCATATGTTTTTCATTTTCCGAGCTTCGTGGGCTGACGTCATCACATGTGCGATGATGTCTGCTCCGTCAGGGCTACCAGCCTGTCAGAATTGAGCTCAGGGAGCTCACATATCCGGCTGGGGCTCGCCTGCCAATTCAAATGCTTATTTCTGGCTTTTGTGAGTGGGAACGACACTTGAATGAAGGCTGTTATTGGTGCTCTTAAATAGGAAAGGATGGATTTTTATTGTGAAACAAAGCATTTTATTTTTATAGCTTTGCAAGCAGGAACGGCACTTAAATGAAGGCTGTTATTTGTGGACAGCTATTTGGGCTCTTAAATGAGAAAGGATGGATTTTATTGTGAAATGAAGCATTTTATTTTTACGGCTTTACAAGGGCTTAAACGGACGGATTGTGAAACGAAAGCAAGGTTTTTATGGCTGGGGAAGCTTACGGCAGGTAAGGAAGTGTGTGTGTGTGTGTGTGTGTGTGTGTGTGTGTGTGTGTGTGTGTGTGTGTGTGTGTGTGTGTGTGTGTGTAACCTGCAATAGTCTGCCTTCATTCAGAATGAACTTCAATGCCTTGCAGACAATAAGTGCCAAGATAGGCTGTTGTCCACACAAAGCCTTTTAATGGATCATTGGATTTGTAGGAAATTGCAGAATAAATTAATGACATTTATGGGAAAGTCATGTGTTCAACAAATTGCAGTTAGCTGACATGTGCAGTCACAAGATAAGACTAATGTGTTCAAATTTTGCCTTTTTCCTCTAAGGCACTGGTATTGGTCAGCCAGTAATGAGGGGAGACCCCTCCTTCATGGATTTTGTGTGTGTGCGAAAATGCCCCCCAGTTAATACACCTGGTGGCTAGAGGTACCGAGGCTCAAACCCTGTACCTTGGGTATAGGGTAAAAAGAGCCGAAAGTCCCTAGCCACCACCACTTGTACATTTGTGCCTCATATTTTGATCTGTTCCTCATAAAATCTGTGGTTTTGAATTTGTTAAACAATGACAAGCATTTGAATTTCAGACTTCATATTCTTCAGAAAATAAATGGTAACACAAAACCTTTTATTCTAGCAATTTTCTAAGTTCATAAGATCAGTATTTGAAATCTGTCCCTATTTTGTGACTGTATTCCCCCAATTAATGGTTTTGTCTGGGTATTTTGTGCGAAGAGTTGAAAGCTATGGTGAGAAGTGAGAACTGAATTTGTATTCCCCCCATTAGTGGCTTTGCCCAGGTTTTTTGTGCTAAGAGGTTGAGAGCTATAGTGAGAAGTGAGAACTAAATTCACTAAATGATAGCCATTTAAGTTTCAGTCTTCCTATCTTTCAGGAAACTGCTGATCTGGTATAGTGGTATGTTGCTCTGTCTGTAGTGCATAGCGTCCTGGGTTCAACACTTGCCAGTGAAATGCATGGTGATAACACAATACTTTATTTTTGCAACTTTCCAAAATTATACAAGCAATGTTTAAAATATGTCCCTGGTTTTTAGCCTTTTGTCCCCACCCCCCCCAAAAAAATGAAATTGAAAATAAGTGCGAGAAGCTGTGCAAGATGCCTATGGCTTACACTACTGTCATTCTATTTATAGTGTGGGAGTGGAAGTAGACTTTTATGAAGGAAATGTTCTGAATTGGGCAGTTTTGTCATTATTGGTTCTTGCATTTTGTTTCATTGCCTACAGCCTACTGGAAAAATGTTCAAACAATAAATGTAAAATGCACTCCAACAAGTGTGCTGTATTATACAAGGAATATAATTTAATAAAGTCAGGAAGGTGTATCAAAGAACACATGTATGTTTCTTGTTTTGTGTGCAAGGAACTAATGATTTGAAAACAGCCCAAAGGTAATCTTTATCCACCACTGGCCAGATGCATTTTCTTTGGATATGATGTGTGGATTTCAATTCTGTTTCAATGAATGTGAGTTTCAAGGGCAGAGATGTTTTAATGCCAAGTCTATTTTCATTGTGAGACAGTGTTGCTTTGTTTAGCAGATGTCTATTGGTGTTTGTTCATTGGGCTGTAAAATGTAAAAATAAAATCCAAATAATCACTGTAGAAGTAAAGCAGTATGCACACATTAGTGTTTATATGGTAAAAGGGGCGAAATAGCCAGGTAATGGGACATTGGAATGACTGCAGGGGGACTCTGGTGCCATATTTTGGTTGTCTGTTCTTCAGTTTTCATTTGAAAGTTGGTATCCCACAATTCCATTGGAGTGGGTGGGATTACATAATAATGTATGCACATTTTATGTTAATCAGCGTCCTATTTTTCATGGGCCTTGTTCAGATTTTTGATGTTTCCAGGTTGAGAGGTATGGAGCTATTCAACAAGCTATAAAGCAATTGTATAGACTCAGTGCTGTTTTTTTCCTGTGAATCCAAAGCCTATTGGAATACAGCTACAGAAAGGAGTCTACACATAAACAATGTTAGAGGCTGCTGTTGTTTTAATTCATGTGCATGTGCAAAGGCTGAAATCTATGTTGCTGCTGCTGCTGCTAAAAGACCACGGCCAAGAAGGAGAAGAGTTTTCAGACCCTGACTAACTTATCACAACCTACATGATGTGAAAATTGTACAGTGCTACTGGGTGGATAGGGACACATTACAACCTCTGTCATGCTCAACTCAGAGCCAGGGCAAACCAAGGGGAACCCATACCAGTGGAGACAAAGGTATGTGCAGCACTTATAATCTTAGCTACAGGCACCATTCAGAGACCAACATAAGACATTTGGGGGTGTCACAGGCATTAGCATCCAGGATCCTCCATCAATTCTTGAATGCTAAGCTCCAACATGCCAGTGACCACATATATTTTCCCCATACGCCTGAGTATGGGTGCCATAGATTGTGCACATATAGAAATTAAGTCACCACCTAGTGAACAGCAAAGGCTCTACATTAATAAAAAGGGCTTTCACTATATTAACTAGTAGGTTAAGTGTAATGCCAAGAGAATCATCATGAACATGTGTGCTTGGAAACCTGGCAGTTACCATGAACTGCATCAGATGTTCGCTATGGGAGGATATCCCACAGGGTCACTTACTGAGTGATGCAGGTTAATCATTGGAATTATGGCTGATGACACTCATCAGAAAAACACACACACACACACACACACACACACACACACACACACACACACACACACCATGAAGAAATCCATAATAAGGCACATGTTCAAACCAGGAATATCATAGAGCATGTGTTTGGGCAACTGAAGTTGCAGTTCTGGTGCCTAGATACATCTGGGGGAGCCCTTCAGTACAATCAATGGACATGTACTTAATATTCACAGTATGTGCCATTCTACATAACATCATCCTGAGAAAACAGCTTCAGCAGGATCAACAAGGGGAAGAGGTAACACATCCCACCACCAATGGCAAGGTCACCACAGTCAAATGCAGATAAAGAGTCAAAAGGGGAACCACCAGCTGTTGCGGGTATAAGCAGACATCAGAATGCTCAATATGCCCTTGCAATGGCTAAGAGGCAACACATAGCACATTCACTCACCACCTAGGGGCCTAAAACCTTCCTCCTATGCACAACATATAGTAACATTGATGCCAGGCAACTCTCACAACCTTTACCACCCTATGTACTGGCTGTGTACTGCTTATATCAGACAGAGTCAGCCCCGAACTAAAACTATTGCAACTGTTGGATTTACAAGGTAAGTGTTGAACCTGGAGTGTATTGTGTAATAACATGAATGATTGGCACACCCTTGCATTCTGTTACTTGGTAGTACACGCCAGTAAAAGGTGGATGATTTGTACAGAAATGACCTTAACATGTGACAGCAGAGTCTAATTTGAGTTGTATGTATCCATTATTAAGTTGTAGGCCTCAGGCATAAAACATTCACGCAGTTATAACTCTCAAAAGTACTGATGGTCACTGCATGCCCTCAGTTTAGCACCATATATTTGTACTGGAAAATGACTAAAGAGAGAAGTTAGGAAGTAATGATACACATTTCAGTTTCCAAATTCACAACCCTTACAAGATCATTAACAAAAAAAGATGGAAAATTCTAGCACTATCAACTGTATAACTTTCTAAGACCAATTAAAGTCAAAGGTACAATTACCAGTTCAACATCACAAACGGAGATATATTAAGCACTAAGTCAGCTATGCACCCTGAGCATCAGACACAAAGCATATGTATCCCTGAATCAAAAAAATACAAAACAGGGATATGGCACAGTTATCATCATTTGCACAGGGTGTGTATGTGTGTGTGTGTGTGTGGGGGCAGGAATCCTAGGCTGATGCAAAAGGACTGAGTGTGTGTGATTAAGAAAGAGAAGCAGGCAGACATTTGGATAAGCCAACAAATGGCCAGTGAGACAAAATGAGTTTTCGTCTGCACAGCTGAAACATGTAACTTGTTGTGTGTGTGTCTGTAGGCATCCTCCAGGTGTAGTTGGTGTGTGAGTGTCTGCATGGACACAGCCAAGCTCTGAGCTAGCTCTACATCTTGGCATGTCAGACAGATGTGAGCCTTGCATGACAGAGGTGACAGTTCATCTTTGTTGTCCCTGACATCGAGAACTGGGTCTGGCAGAACTTTCACTGGCACATCCATGCTCAAGGTCAGACGCACTGCTGCTACCTGAATGTCACTGATGTCTGAAGGATGAGCTCCCATCATGAGTACGCCCAGGACCATGACTCTATGGCCTGCCACATTTGGGAGTGGACAGCTCACCCACTGACAGAACAGTGGAAGTATTGTCACTATGGCAGCATGATCAGGCATTGCCCCGTTGGCTAACAGCAGATGATGTGGCTGACCTACACCCATGAGTATGCCATCCCCCTCCCACCAGACGTTCCATCACAGACAAGGTTCATTCAAGTATGTCATTCATCCGATCCACTGAATTAGCAACACAGTGGAGGCAGTCATGCATATCAGCATGTGCCACATCTACAACCATAGTATTTCTCCGGAGCACCTAGGGGAATGTGTATGTGCCTCCATGATGGCCCTAAATATACACTGAGTTACACGGAAAGAGACACCTGGATCAGGTGGATGGTGGACAACTGGCCTCCTCCGAGCACCCCTAACAACCCTACTGCATGGCACCTCACTCACATTTTGGCTACAGCCAGAGTCAACAGGCACCACAGCCACAGTAACCACACTTCCCTGATCAATTGTCTCGCCTTCCACCTGTCCAATATCTGTGGGCTCACTGGAATTGGTAGGCATATGCCTTCTGGCTGTGTCCAATGGAATTTCAGGGGATGGCTGTATGTCAACCTCAGTGTCAGATTCAACCCCCGCATCCCCCAATGGTGCCTCTGTTTGTCCACCATCATCATAGTCTGCTGATACTCCGACATCAGGTGGTAGACATCCCACACTTCCACTGTCAGGATCACCTGTGATAATATGCAACAAACTCAAGAAAAATAAATACCTAAAGTACTGTATTCCAATATATGCTAACAAAAATAACAGTGTTGCCAATATTAGACAGTACAGCAATAAACACAAGAGTCCTGACATCAACATCACGCACTAAAATATTTATTTGAATTGCTCATCAGTACTGACTTAAAACATGTTTGGCTTACAATGTGTAGATGAGGGTGTTCTCTGCATGCCAGATGGTCCTGGAAGAAGTTAAGCAAAAGGTAAGGACAACATCATTACAATTAACAGCAACCCAGCAGGTAATACTTTTTTCCCTTCATATGTACATTAACTATACTTTTACAAGGACTTGGATGATAAGTCTAACATAAGCTACTCAATCAGAATGTGTTGTTAACTGTAGCAATCTACAATCCCCCTCAACCAATTTCTTGTTAAGCAGAACTAATGTATTGATGTAAATACTTTACCACACAACAGTATTCAACGATTGAGATACAAAAGCCTACCTGGAAGCTCTTCCCAGGACATGCTTGCTGTCCCTGAAACAGTAGAACCAATGTCAAGGACATGCTCTTCTGCACTTTCTTGGGAGCTGTCTGGATCCCTGACAGTGGACAGGAACTCTTCATTAGCTGTTAGTGGCAGCTTTGTAGCAGGCTCCTGCTGGTACCCATCTTATCACGGCCCACTGCAGCTGCTCTCCTCCATGCAGATGAGATCATGTCAGTGGCTCTATGGCACATCTGCTCATATGTCCTGCCATGGCCAGTCAAAGCATTAACATTGCAGACAATCTGCTGCCAGATCTGCATTCTGAGTGACATATCTCCTTGTCCCCTTTCAAGCATAAAAGCATCAACAATGACCTGATTTTCAGGGTCAGAGAAGGGTGGTCTTTGATGATTAAGATGCCTGGGTGGCATAGTCCTAGGTGTCCTAAAAGACAACAGAAGGATAATACACATAAGTATCACATAACTACAAAATAACTGATTCCAGACAAAACTGGAAAGGTAGCATTTTAGTATTACCCACTGGAGAAACATAAAACAGTCTAGAGATGTGAAATATGAACAACGGACTGGGATGCAAAAAAAAAAAAAAAAAAAAAAAAAAGGAAAGTAACAATAGCAACATATTCTTATTTGTACCATAACAGAAATGCAGGCTTTGCCCCCAAAAAAAAAAATAAGAACAGGCAAATGACAAATTTTGCTAACAAACCATCTTTGAAATGCTAAAAGTGCTATCAAATCAACTGTCCCTGAAACATGCCTACAGATTTAACACAGCACATTCCATTTTAAGGTATTGCCAGTCATGCATACCTGTGGAATGCCATGACAAACATGCGCATGACATCAGTACACTTCTAACTAATGCACACAGATAAAAGTGTAAATGCCTTTGCTGCAGATTTTTCTTAATTACATTCTGGCATATTCAGTATGTACCTGACAAAATGCAGGCATACCTTCTCAAGTTCAGTAATCCTCTGTGCAGATATATCCCAAAGTAATAGCCTCTTTTCTGCATTCTCCACATAAACAAGTCTCCTCATCTTCAGTTTCCCTAGCTAAACGGTTGCCTTTTTATGGTGTAGATACGGGGCTGTTAGAACAGTGAAGATGCAAATCAGGTGTGAACTCATTAGAATTGCTGAATCCCAAATACTTGGCTCCATGGTGCAGGAACCCCTCGATGTTTGTTTTTAATGGATTTTAACTGTGAATGATTACTGGTTGGGAGAAGGAAAACACAACAGCACTGCAGTCTGCCCTACATCCAGAGGGTGCGTCAGGTTACACTTAAAAAGTGCTAGATGTAAGGCTGGAAATGTAAGTAAGCACCACACAATTCACAGGTTCTGTTCATTAACATACAACCTCCCCTTCATTTGATGGCAACTGCTTATGATATTATTGCCATTTTATATCCTCACACATTTTAAGGACAGTAATATAAAATAGCTTACAGACCACATGTCTCAGATTACTGGTCAAATACAGAGATGTAAGACAGAGCAACAGCAGGCAATAGTCATAACTGGTTGTGTGATCACTTATTGCACTACATCCAAAAATAATAAATACAAATAAAAGTTGTTGCAGACAGTTGTATGCAGAATTATTTCAGTTTCTTGCTGCAAAGCTGTTTGTGTGGCAAAGAGGGATAAGGCACCCTTCCTGTATTCTGAAGGTTCATTAGAGTGAGAGTTCAGATCCAGACCTATGCAGAGACATCTCAATACCTCACATGTACCACATTTTCTAGTGGGTATGTCATAGATTACACTTCCTCATTTCAACTACTTGAGCCTTTTTTTTTCTTTTTTCTTTGGGGGGGGGGGCAGGTATTTGTGTGATGTTCCACTAAGCACATTCATGGTAAATGGAGGAAAATTAATGTCAGCATGGCAGTGCACAAACTGGACTAGTGGGCCACCCAGGAAACAGACAGAACACCTGCAGAACACCTGTAAATAGGACATCTGTACAAGGCAAAGGTCAAAAACAAAACATTGATGTAATTTCTGTACTTCATCATGTAACTGCACTTAGCAGCACTGCATGGTGGTTAGCAAGGTTCCCAGCAGCTGTAGCCATCAAATACCTAGAGACAGGACTCAGACAGCCAATAATTAAAACCAGATACATTAATTTGGGCACTGTGTGAACCTGCTAAGCGGTATTGCGCAGCAGTTAACACAGAGACCTTAAGAATGATTAGTAAATTAGGGAATGTCATGTAACTAGTCCTGTGGCAGCAGGTGTAAACACAGGGTGGAGTACAGATTGTCCGGGGTTTGAGTACAGGCTGTACATACTTTTTTTTTACTGTTGCAACAGTGCAGTTTATAGTGATGAATTGAAAAATAAACAAGTGTTATTTCAACATTCTTGTGGCAACAGATGATAGTGTAGGACTGCCATACACATGATCCTGGGTTCTAATATAGGATACTCCATACCCTTTTACTGTTGTTCCACTTTCCATTGTATTCACTCTCACTTATAATACTTCAGATAGTGGAGCTGATATGAATTATATGTATGAGGGATGAGATACCATTACTGTGTTTTTAGATGTATAGCTAAGGGTATACTGTGGACTATATTTCTGTAAGTATAATTCTGCTATCTGGAATTGCATGGCCTTTACAATTACCTAAGATACATACACAACTGGATCTATATCCAATAACCTTGTCAGGTCACACACATACATGTGTAACAGCTCAAACTTTTACACCTGTATTTATGTATGATTCCTGACTATGTCTGAGCAGCAGTTCTTCTGTGGCAAAGACGGAAAATCAATGTTGTGGAAGAAAATGTTTTGCCCCTTATGCCTGGGTTTGAATCCCATAGTGTAAAAATCAATTTTCTCAGTGTATAAAGGTAAAAGTAAATGTGTTAGGTCATTATATTTATGACCCCAGTACATGTCTGCAAACCTAACTCACCTAACAGTTATCTTCCAATTTTTAATATATATTTCCAGGCTACATCAGTAGACACCCCTCAAACTAAGGACAACTGTCAGATTAACCTTCCAATTTCAAAAAATTGATTTACTCTTTACTTGTCACTGCTGCTCTTCACTTAACATCATGCAAACATGGTTGGCGTCATTGCTTGGGTTTGGGCACTACCAGTAAATGCAATAGCTGAAACTGGCAGGAAAGCATCAGTTTCCATTACTCAAGTTCAGCTTGTAGACATGGCTGGCATTAGAGGGGAAGTTGCCAGGTTTAGGACACACAGGTGGGGTGTCCAGGAGTCCAGGATATTTATTCTGGCTCCCAGTACAAGTCTGAGGTGTGGGATAGGTTGGCCCAGGTTGTATCCAGTGGCACTTGTATTCCACATACTGGACAGCAATGTAGACATCATTTTAATACCTACACAGGAGAAAAGGGATACTCTCAACCATTGTTTGCAGGAATGTAAGACTGTGAACATCCCACAATTGTTTTAGTATGACAATAAGAGGGCACTTGTAAGACTTAGAAAGCTAAATATAGGCAAGACTGGCATGCATAATGCTCTTCTGTTCTTTTGTGTTCTTTTCCCAGCTGACACTGAATGTGAGTTCAATCGTCAGGCACATGTTGTTTGATTATAGAGATGGAAGGAATCAAGTGGTATGTTTGCAGCAGAAGAGAAGTGTTATTGTAGTATTAAAAGTTAAAGATAGCTTTTTCGGTATTTTGTAGAGTTGTATCAAATTGAGCATGCATATCCCAACTGTAAAAGCAAGTATGAATGCATTAATCTGTAGCACAAGCCAATCATAAGAGTCCAATATTAGACTGTAGTCAGAGGTTGTGGGCTCAATAACACAATTGACAACTATACAATACTGTTATTTCATCAATAAGTTCAAGCACGTTATCGTCATTGTATAATACAACAAAATTACCTTTCATGACAACCCAAGATGCACTAAAAAAAAAAATAAAATAGAAAATAAAAACAATAAAACACACAAAATACAATAATAAAACAATAATGAAACAAAGTATTATTATCTAAGAACAACAACCTAAATCTATTGCTCTGTTACACAGTACTATGCATCATAATATATACACATGCCCAGCTAAATAAAACACTCTTCATTTAAGAAAAAATATTTCTCAAAATGGGAATTATCAGAGTTCAAAAAATTTAGGGAAGTTGGAAAAAAGCTATTTCTCAATCTATTTGTACATGTATAAACTGATCTAAATTGCATTTAATACAATAAAAATAGATTGATGTTATGGGTTTGACTCTTACAAGCTTATGAAGCTGATGTTCTGCATGTCTCTCCAGCAAAGACCTTGAAGCTTATTTCATTTTGACTAATGACTCTACTCTTGTATTACTTCTATGTCTTAATAATGTTGACTCCTATATATGTATAGACTATCAATTAAGACTCTCTACATATGTTTGCATTTTTTTTCTGCTCAGACTTTGTATTTTTATGTTTTTATTACTTTCTAATTATGTGTGTGGAGCTTTTCTCCCCGGGCCTCCACTGAAAATGGACATTTGTCCAGTGGACTATCCCAGTTAACAAATTTTAAATAAATACATAAATAAATAATAAAAATTAAAATAAAGTGTCTACCTGAAGGCAGAAACTCAAACAAAATATTTCCTGGATGAGTTTTGTCCTCAATAACATTCTTGGCCCTTCTCATGCAACGGTTTTTATACAAGTGCTCAAGTGATGGTAATTTAATGCCAGTAACAGTATCTGCTGTTTTTACAACCCTCTGCAAGACCTTTTTGGTAGCCATAGTGCAGTCATTTTACCAAACTGTCATACAATTAGTCAAGACACTCTCCACAGTACATCTGCAAAAAACTGACCAATAACTTCTGGGGAAAACTGACCCACTTTAGCTTTCTCAAAAAATAAAGATTTTGTTATGCGTTATTTATAACATCCAGTGTATTTTCAGTCAAACACATATCCTCATCAATGGTGACTCCCAAAAACATAAAGATGGAAACTCTCTCTACAACCACAGTATTGATTATTATCAGACCATAATTGTTCTTATTGGTGGTCCTAAAGTCAAAAATCACTTCTTTGGTCTTTTTAGTATTTAATACCAATTTATTGTTATCACACCATGATGTCAGGTTCTGAACCTCCTCCGTGTATGCAACTTCATCATTATTTGATATCAATCCAATGACATTCATATCATCTGCAAATTTAACAATATTTTATTTATGGATAGGTTTACAATCATAAGTGAAGAGAGCATAGAGGAGGGGACTTAATACACAGCCCAGGGGCACAACAGTATTCAAAATAAGAGTAGAAGAGGTCTGTTTACCCACCCTGACAAACTGATGTTGACTGGTGAGAAAGTCCAATACCCAATTACATAAAGAGAGCAAAACCCAGTGCAATGAATTTATTGATCAATCGATTTGGCAAAATGGTATTAAATGCTGAACTATAATCAATGAAGAGCATCCTAACATATCTGTTAGGTTTTCCAAATGCAAAACAGTAGCATGCAGAGCCACATAAATAACATCCTCAGTTGATCTATTTGCAGCATAAGCAAATTGATGTTGGTCTAAATCAGCTGGAATGGATGCTTTAATATGAGTGATTACCAATCATTCAAAACACTTTGCAACAACAGAAGTAAGAGTGACTGTTCGATAATCATTATATAAGTTTCCCTCTGTTTTTTTTTGAACAGGCACAATAATCATAGATTTCAAACACGTAGGAACCACACATAAAGAAAGAAAGATTAAATATATGTGTGAATACCTCCACCAGTTCATCAGTGCAGCCCTGAAGCACATAACCTTGCACATTATCGGGTCCTGCTAGTTTCTTTATATTGATGCTGCTGAACGCCTGCTGCACCTCATGCATATGCAAAACCAGAGGCTGTGGATCTCCAGTCCCATTAATATTGACTAGAGGCTGATTGTTATCCTTATCAAACCATGCAAAGAAACCATTTAGTCCCTCTGCTAGATCGGCATTGTTATTAACCAGTGAATACTGAACATCATTTTTCTTTCTATAATCCATAATTAAACAGACACCTTGCTACATCCATTGTGAATTTCAGTTATTATCAAAGTCCTTCTCAATCTGCTGTTCATACTTGAGTTTTGCAGATCTGATACCTCTCTTGAGATTACCTCTGACAGTTTTATAAGGTGAGGCATCACCAAGTTTAAAGGCTCTATCCCTCTTCTTAATCAACTGTTTGACCTCACTGGTCATTTGCGGTTTCATATTGGGATAAATAGTGATCATTTTATTAAGAGTGATGTTTTCCATACATAAATTAATATATGACAGCACAGATGAAGTATAAGTATCCAAGTCTGTCTGTTCCAATCCGTGTGTTCAAAACAGTCCTGGAGTTGAGAGAGTGCCTTCAGGCCAAACCTTAACAGTCTTACTAACAGATTTAGTAGTACTGATAAGAGATTTATGAACCAGAACAAAAAACAAAAATACGTGATTAGACTGACCAATGCAGTGAAGTAGTATTACCTTATAAGCATCTTTTATACTTGTATAAACATGATCCAAGATGTAACCAAACACAGTAGAGACTGCCAAGAACGATACAGATTTCCACTCCACAACCACTGTAGGTATCCAGACACTTTATTGATTTCTCAGAAATACAAGTTGAGTGCTATCTTCCCACAATCGGGTCTTCCTCAGAACATTTAAAACACCAAACAACTTGCTCTTAAATACCCATAGGCAACCACCCAACCTATTCCAATTAAGCAATTAACATCCTAATAGAATACTTAAAGCAATCCTATGCAAAAAAACACTTTTACTCAAAAAAACACACAAAAACACATTTTCTCCACAGGGAAAAAAACATTGATGGCAAACTACCAAAAATTCATATCCTAATACTTCAATAAAATGTTTATATTTATATAATATGATAATATTTGTTAAAAAGTATTGCTTATACAAATTTTTATGTACACATAATAAATTTGAACATTAAATCCTAAAAGTTAATAAAATACTTAAATGCAAAAGACATTCCTCCTTCATACTTCCTGTAACTATGTCTAAATATTAAACAATATACTTAAAGTGGCTTTAAACAACAGGAAAATGAACAATATATAAATGTGTATAAAAAGTATTATATTTGGTTTTAATTTAACCTAAAATGTTTTTTAACTTCAAAATACACATAATATTAATATTCTCATTAATTCCTGGGAACTGGGTGGTGTTTAGTCTCAATTGCCACCTTAGTTCACATAACTCCAAGTGTACATCCAAATATTGCCCATTGAGTGTCCTTGACAATTTGCTGGAGTACTAAAAATTTGAAAGTGTGCCCATTAAATTCCTGTATATGTCTGCTTAAAGCATTGGTAATTTTCTGATTTCTTATATCTAATAGATGCTCCCTCATCCTATCCTTAAACTTCCTGCAAGTCTTACCGACATAGAATGCGGAACACATTTGGCACTTAGCCAGGTAGACCACATTCATGCTGTTACAATTAAAATGACTAGTAATGTGTAATGCCCTGTTGTTCAAAACAAAGGTGCCTTTAGTTTCCAGTATATTTTTATAACAAGTGCCCATTCAACATTTATAATTTCCGTTAATCCTAAACGAGGCCAAACCAGTTTGCTTATTCCTTTTGTTGTTATTACCATTTGCTTCCAACATATTCTTAAATGATCTATCTTTCCTAAAGACTACTCCAGGCTTTATACCAATTTTTCCAGTAAGACGATCATCACAGGCCAAAATTCCCCAATTTCATCTAATAATTTCCGCTATTTCCTCCCCATCCAGGTTATATGTTGTAATGAAACTAAGTGATTCATAAACCTTTTTATTCATTTCTGATATGGGTTCACCTGAATCAAAAACTACATCTATTTCACCTCCTTTTAAGATTGGCTTATATACCCCACAAAGCCTTTTGGTTTTCACCTCTTTGACAATCTTTTGTTTCATATTAGTGGGGTACCCTCTCTTTTTGAATAATTGGGCAATGAACTTCACTTCACATTCAAATGCTATATCATCACTTACCATATGGGCAGCCCTCACCATTTGCCCCTTAACAATGAACTTTTTTGGGGATAAAGGATGCCAACTTGAAAAATCTAAATAAGCATTGGAAAAAGTTGGTTTCTGATAAATTTCCGAACTGAGCTTATTATCCACACAATCCAACTTCAAATTCACATCCAAATATGTGATACGCTCTCTACTATAAGTATATGTAAATCCCCAAAAAATGGGTTGTTGCGTTAATATACTCAAAAAATCAATTAAGACTCTCAAAAGTTCCATCCAAAATTAGGAAAATATCATCCAAAAAAACGGGTAAAAACTTTAATGTGTTCAGCAAAGGGACTTTTGAATATGTATTCCTGCTCCCAATGTGCCATCACATAGTTGACAAAAACTGGAGCACAGGCTGCCCCCATGGCTACACCAGTTGCCTGTTTGTAGTACTGGCCTTCAAAGAAAATGTAATTATTACACAACACCATCTCCATAAGTACTGACAGTTTGTTACTCTCATCCTGCTCATACAGCCCCGTCTTTAATAGTTGCATTTCCAACCAGTTAAGCCCTGTTTCATGTGGGATTACAGAGAACAAATTGCAAACATCTATGGTCACCAATATCATGTCATTGCTAACCCTTAGTCCATTCATTTTCTCCAAAAAATGCCAAGAATCCTTACACATATATTCATATACACCCAAACCTTTTCTCAACCTTTGGTCCAAAAACTTGCTCACAAAACAAGTCTTTGCCCTTTTTCCATTGACTACCAGTCTAAATGCTGGATTACTTAAGGCTTTATGTAATTTGGGTATACCAAATATTTTTGGGACCATAGGATGCTCATTTCTTAAATATTTATATTCACTTTCATCAGTTTGCCCTTCAAGTACCATATTCTCCAAAGCCAAATCAATATTCCTATTCATAATATTAACTTTGTTTAATGATCTTTCTTCGTATTGTCATCCATAAGAAGGATGTTCATAGCATTTGAATAATCAGCCGCATCCATTATAGCTAAAGCATTACCCTTGTCGGGCTTCATAACCCTAATCGATTTGTCATTCACTATTTCTATTTAAATCCATAAGTGTCTGTGCTAAATCACCCCTTCTACTTGGCACAAACTGTCAGTTGTTAAATTTTTACCTGAATAGTTATAAATTTTAAAGTCACCAAAACTATTGATAATTTCAACAGGTACAAGCATTTTTTCGTCCATTAAGTCCATTAAAATATCTAAATCTTCACTACTGTTAAAAACCTAATTTTCTTTGCTTTGCAAATTGCCGTCAGTGCAATCATTCACCTCCTGACAAAATTCAGCATCAGTGTGGATAAACCTCTGCCCAGAAACATCACCCATATCAATCATATCTACCCCAGTTATCAGTACTCCAGGAGGTGAATGATTGCAATGACGGCAATTTGTAAAGCAAAAAAAATTAGGTTTTTAACAGTAGTGAAGATTTAGATATTTTAATGGATTTAATGGACAAAAAATTGTTTGTACCTGTTGAAATTATCAATAGTTTTGGTGACTTTAAAATTTATAACTATTCAGGTAAAAATTTAATGACGGAGCATGCAAACTTACTTTCTAAAGGTTTGACATTTGTGCCAAGTAGAAGGGGTGATTTAGCACAGACGCTTATGGATTTAAAGCTGTTTGTGTGTAAATTAAACTGTAAAGCATGGTTTAATAGTGATTTAATGTGTGAACAGGCAATTTTAAGAAAACCAAGCATTTTTTACCCTCCAACTAATAATTGCATTGCAGTTTATGATAAGGTATGTGAAATGGAAATTAGAAGGGTGTTGGGACACAAAAAAGTGA
Source organism: Protopterus annectens (assembly GCF_019279795.1). Classification (NCBI taxonomy): domain Eukaryota; kingdom Metazoa; phylum Chordata; order Ceratodontiformes; family Protopteridae; genus Protopterus; species Protopterus annectens. The sequence continues at coordinate 506,985,936 of NC_056735.1, read as the reverse complement.
ATGATGAATATAACCTTACGAAGCAAGAAAATGTTTTTTTGGATGAAATAGTGAATGACAAAACGATTAGGCTTATGAAGCCCGACAAGGGTAATGGTTTAGCTATAATGGAAGTGACTGATTATTCAAACACTATGAACATGCTTCTTATGGATGACACATACGAGGAAAGCTCATTAAACGAAGTTAATATTATGAATAGGAATATTGATTTGGCTTTGGGGAATATGGTACTTGAAGGGCAAATTGATGAAAATGAATATAAATATTTTAGAAATGAGCATCCTATGGTCCCAAAAATATTTGGTATACCAAAACTGCATAGAGCCTTAAATAATCCAGCATTTAGACTGATAGTCGATGGAAAAAGGGCAAAGACTTGTTTTGTGAGCAAGTTTTTGGACCAAAGGTTGAGAAAAGGTTTGGATGTATATGAATATATATGTAAGGATTCTTGGCATTTTTTGGAGAAAATGAATGGAGTAAGGGTTAGCAATGACATGATATTGGTGACCATATATGTTTGCAATTTGTTCTCTGTAATCCCGCATGAAACAGGGCTTAACTGGTTGGAAATGCAACTATTAAAGATGGGGCTGTATGAGCAGGATGAAAGTAACAAACTGTCAGTACTTATGGAGATGGTGTTGTGTAATAATTACATTTTCTTTGAAAGACAGTACTACAAACAGGCAACTGTGGTAGCCATGGGGGCAGCCTGTGCCCCAAGTTTTGCCAACTATGTGATGGCATATTGGGAGCAGGAATACATATTCCAAAGTTCCTTTGCTGAACACATTAAGGTTTTTACCCATTTTTGGATGATATTTTCCTAATTTGGGATGGAACTTTTGAGAGTCTAATTGATTTTTTTGAGTATATTAACACAACAACCCATTTTTTGAGATTTACATATACTTATAGTAGAGAGAGTATCATATATTGGGATGTGAATTAGAAGTTGGATTGTGTGGATAAAAAGCTCAGTTCGGAAATTTATCAGAAACCAACTTTTTCCAATGCTTATTTAGATTTTTCAAGTTGGCATCCTTTATCCCAAAAAAAGTCCATTGTTAAGGGGCAAATGGTGAGAGCTGCCCGTATGGTAAGTGATGATATAGGATTTGAATGTGAAGTGAAGTTCAAGCCCAATTATTCAAGAAGAGAGGGTACCCCGCTAATATGATACAAAAGATTGTCAAAGAGGTGAAAACCAAAGGAGGTGAAATAGGTGTAGTTTTCGATTCAGATGAACCCATATCAGAAATGAATAAAAAGGTTTATGAATCACTTAGTTTCATTACAACATATAACCTGGATGGGGAGGAAATAGTGGAAATTATTAGACGAAATTGGGGAATTTTGGCCTGTGATGACCGTCTTACTGGAAAAATTGGTATATACCTGGAGTAGTCTTTAGGAAAGATAGATCATTTAAGAATATGTTGGAAGCAAATGGTAATAACAAAAGGAATAAGCAAACTGGTTTGGCCCCATTTAGGATTAACGGAAATTATAAATGTGGAATGGGCAATTGTTGTAAAAATATACTGGAAACTAAGGACACCTTTGTTTTCAACAACAGGGCATTACACATTACTGGTCATTTTAATTGTAACAGCATGAATGTGGTCCACTTGGCTAAGTGCCAAATGTGTTCTGCATTCTATGTCGGTAAGACTTGCAGGAAATTTAAGGATAGGATGAGGGAGCATCTATTAGATATAAGAAATCAGAAAATTACCAATGCTTTCAGCAGACATATACAGGAATTTAATGGGCACACTTTCAAATTTTTAGTAATCCAGCAAATTGTCAAGGACACTCAAGGGGCAATATTGGATGTACACTTGGATTTATGTAAACTAAGGTGGCAATTGAGACTAAACACCACCCAGTTCCCAGGAATTAATGAGAATATTAATATTATGTGTATTTTGAAGTTAAAAAACATTTTAGGTTAAATTAAAACCAAGTATAATACTTTTTATACACATTTATACATTGTTCATTTTCCTATCTACTGCGTTGGTGGTGCTGCGGTAGTGTTGTCGCCTCACAGCAAGACGTTGTGCTGTTCGATTCTCAGCTAGAGTATCTTCTGTGTGGAGACATGCGTGAGTTGGTGTACCTTCGTTGAAGGTTGTGCGTCAGGGCTGGCAAACTCGCACGTAAAAAGTCTACTGCCAATCATTAGCGGACCAGAGTTCCGCTGTGGCGATCCCTAACCGGGAAAAGCCGAAAGACACAAAAAAAATATTGTTCATTTTCCTGTTGTTTAAAGCCACTTTAAGTACATTCTTTAATATTTAGACATAGTTACAGGAAGTATGACGGAGGAATGTCTTTTGCATGTAAGTATTTTATTAATTTTTAGGTTTTAATGTTCAAATTTATTATGTGTACATAAAAATTTGTATAAGCAATACTTTTTAACAAATATTATCATATTATATAAATATAAACTTTTTATTGAAGTATTAGGATATGAATTTGTGGTAGTTTGCCATCAATGTTATTTCCCCTGTGGAGAAAATGTGTTTTTGTGTGTTTTTTTTTTGAGTAAATGTGTTTTCTGAGTAGGATTGCTTTAAGTATTCTATTAGGATGTTAATTGTTTAATTGGAATAGGTGGGGTGGTTGCCTATGGGTATTTAAGAGCAAGTTGTTTGGTGTTTTAAATGTTCTGAGGAAGACCCGATTGTGGGAAGAAAGTGCTCAACTTGTATTTTTGAGAAATCAATAAAGTGTCTGGATACCTACAGTGGTTGTGGAGTGGAAATCTGTATGATCCAAGATGTTTCCCCCTCTGGTCGTACAATTTAAATACTAATAAAAATCTGGGAAACACATCTTTAAATTTGCTTGATTAAAGTTGTCAGCAATAATAAAAACAGCATCAGGATGCAAATTCTGTTGCTTACTAATAATAAACAGCTGCTCAAGCTCTAACTCAACATTAGATTAAGGTGGAATATAAATTCCCATAATAATAACAACTGTGTATTCCCTAGGCAGATAAAATGGGCGGCATTTAAGCATCAAATATTCAGCATCTGGAGAACATGATTTATCAATCATAGTTGTATTTATACACCATGCATTATTAATGTACACGCATAATCCTCCTCCTTTTTCTTGCAAGAGTTAGACATCCTGTCAGCTAGGTAAAGAGTGTGACCTTCCAATTCAACTGCAGCATCCAGTATGCTTGAATTCAACCATGTTTCTGAAAAAAAACAAAAAACAACAATCCTGTAAAGACTTTATGTGCCCTGATAATCAGCCTAAGCTCATCCATCTTATTTATCAAAGACCTGGTATTGGTAAGAAAGGTGCTAGGAAGACGGAACATATGTGGAGCAGCTTTCAACCTAGTAAATGAACCCGCCCACTTACCCCTCTTTTGCTTCCTCTCCCTGCGGCATGTTCCACCCAAAGTAAAAGTTAATGCAAGCTCCAATGTTCTAAAAATCTTCCTCAGTATTGTCTCCATATTATTTCCATTTGTGCTGTTCAAAGTGTACAAACTGTTCAGATTCCCCAAGCCGATCTGTAAAAGCTCCTAACGGGTATAGCACATATTTGCTTCAGTCTGTATTATGACAATAACCAACAATAAAAATGCTGAAAGCAAAACAAAAAAAACAAGCACCTATTCAGAATGCACAAAGCTGCAGCATCTATGCTTGCAGCCATTTTTTTACATAGCACAGACAACTACTTACATTAATTTACATTAAATCAAAAACTCCACACCAGTGACACAAATGCCCTCCTGTAAAATGTAATCTGTACTACTGGAACATGCATAAGTGCTCATTTCAAGGATTACTTTCAGCAATCTGTAGTATGGTGTGTATCTGTTAGGACATATATTTAAAATGTAATACTTCAAATAAAAGAGTTGTATAATTAATTGTATGAATGCAATTTATGTCACATTTAATATTAATTTTATTGCCACTATCTGTCTACCCCTCATGAATGTATGGCACTCCACTACTAACAAACCTATCTGCCTCTCTCTCCTCCAGATTGAAAGTCTGTTATATTAAGATTTCTAAATTTGCCACCAAAGCCAAATTCTCCTCCCATCACTGTACTGCCCTTCATTTGTTAAATTGGCTTGAACTCTCCAACCATCTACTCTATCTCCAAATAACTACAGCCCACAGATTAATTTTTCAACCCACTAAGTGCCCAGCACTAACCAACATCCTTCAACCTTACACCCCTCAGAGACCCATAAAACTGACTCACCAAAACCTAATCACGGTCCGCAAACCCAATCGTCCTGCTGGTCAGCTTCTGCTATCCTTTTCCTTAGCTAAAACATGGAATTCTCTTCCTTCCTCTCTAAGGACTTGTGAAAACTTTGAAACCTTTACAACTCAGCTACATTCCTACCTTTCCTCTAACAGGAAATGCAACTGCACTCTCCCCACCTAACTTAATAATCAATCATTCCCTTAAACTCCTGACTAACTCTGAGTACAAGCTAACCTAACATAAATGTACATATTGTAAATAACATAATTGTAATATTATAAATAACCCATCCCACCTTTTTTTCTCTTTTCCTTCTAAGTCTTTATTCTCCCTCTCAATTAAGTTTCTACTGCCATCCTAAATATTTAGATACTATGTAACCAAATAATTTATTTCTGCTCTCTAGCACGAAATGAAATTGTCATTGTGTCTTCTTTAATATGACTGTATATGTAACTCAACTGTATAATGTGGAGCTTTTCTCCCCTGGCCTCCACTGGAAATGGGCTCCCTGAGCCCAGTGGACCTCCCCGGTCATCAAACTGGAAATAAATAAATAAATCTCTTTTTTCTCTCACCACAACTCTTATCTTTCTTTTTTATTTTCTATTATGAGTTGCCAAAATGTCTCCATGTCATCCATGTGTACCACGTCACTAAATGGTACACAGCACTGAGGTGTAGTCCAGCCCCAATGGATCAGCCTGTCCCCACTCCACCAGCTCCAGCACCAATCCTAGCACATCTGGGACAAATCTGGCAGCACTGGCTCTGCTGCCTCTGCACTACCTGTGCCCTCAGGTACAACTGCACTGGAAGCTGGTGCAGCTGTACAATCCACACACAGTGGTGGAGGTGGTGATTTCATCACCCATAGGGAGTTGCCAGGGATGGTGCATAGGGTTGTGCACCATATCATTGGTGTACACCTATGGTGGATGGAGAGGCTGCTCTCCCTCATGGTCTGTAGCAGGAGGAGATGATGTCAAGAACTCCAACCACTAGGGAAGTAAGGGGGCAGTAATGAGAGTCCAGTGGGTGAGGACTCGATTCTCACTGTTTCTATGTTTGATGCCCATGAGCCTGCATTGTCCCCGCCTTCAACCCAATCATGGTGTCCCCTAACCTTTTGTGTCCATCACTGTCCCTGTTTCTTGTCTTGTATATTTGCACTTGCTTTCTCACCTACCCAACTTACCTGACCCAAACATGCCTACTGTATGTCCCTTACCTCTCTTACTAAATTAGAAAAAGGGGGCACTTGTCCTACAAGAAAATTGTCCCGTACAAAGCTCTCCATTTTACACACGTCTTCTTGACACATTTGATTCAGTCCAATTGACTGCATAACATGATTGCATTTTTGTCACCCCTCTTTGTGGAGGTGAGAGTCCCAATTCTGTTAATATTCTGCACATATTTTCAGCTTACACTGTTAAAGAAATGGATAGCAATGGTTCTTTCCTACCTCCCTCCTGCACATTCCTGTGTTGCTTTCCCTTTGTTCTTCCCTTGCTTACTCCCCATTTCACCACTTTCCTATCTACCCCATTTTAACACCTTTAATCTGGTCAAAAAATAGAATCACACACAACACACACAAGTAGCAGAAAAGACAATGGATTCCTTAGCATTGTGCATCAATGTGCAGTGGCAGTGTGCGGTGGTATAATGCTGCAGTTATCTCCATGTAATGCCGCTGAACACACAGCAACATGTACTATAAATAATTCACATCATTGCATTATCACTGTTTATTTTAAAGTCTTTAAAAGTATTGGATACACCTGGATTCAAACCCACTGTCATCTAGGCTCAAAAAGAAATGTGTCAATGCATTTATACCTGCTGCCACAAGTCAGTTAAGCAGCAGGTGTATTTCATAGATTCAATATTAACTCTCAGACTTTTTGCAATGTGGCTTGCATTTGCGTACTGCTTGCCATCGCACAAACCTGCTGCTTGAGGCTCTATAGAAAAGTAAATATCATTATGTATTACTGCTGTTTACTGTCCATTTCCTGTCTATGACATGAAATTAAATGTGGAACAAAACAAATTGAAGGCCCTATCTAACAATATCTCACATACATGCAATACAGCCATGTGTTGCCTTCCCCCAAGCAGTGCAACCCTGGTGTCTCAGTACTTTTTCACAAATATATCACCTACACTACAGAAATTAATATCAAATGTGTGATATGCAATGCACATTAATCTGGTAACATGCAGAACTAGGACTATTAACCCATAAGCCTACAAATCCTTACCTGGAAGGCTAGAGAAGGAATTAGCATGGACATTATCTAATGGGACATAGGTGAGCTTCAACACACTTGACCCAACCGATTTTGGTTTTGTCAAGGGTATATCTTGCTTATTAAACCTAGTGGACTTCTTTGATACTGATCCCAAAGATCTGGATGAGGGACAACAGGACATACTGCCTATGATGAGTTATCCAAGGCATTCAACACTATCCCATATTTAGGTGTTATAGAGAAAACCTCCCATCTGGGAATTAACCCATACATTACTAAATGGATAATCAATTGGCTCACTGACAGAACACTCACTGTCAAAGTTGAGGACTGCATCTCCACCACTAGACGTCTTATCAATGGAATGCCACAAGGATCTGTGCTGGGCCTTCAACTGTTTGGAAACTATTTCCATGAAGTCCAGGCAAAGGTAGATGGCCTAAGGCTTATCAAGTTTGAAGATGGCTGTCAACTGGATGCAGCCATATAGAGTCCCAAACTGTGTTAATATATTACAGAAGGGCTGATACAGGCAAATGATTGGTGCCAAACACACGGACTGAACCTTAAAGCAAAAAATGCCTCATTGTCCCCTTTGTCAATTAAGTATCCTTGCTAAGTATGATATACATAGCACCCCTCTATGCTCAAACACAGTGTTGTAGGACTTGGAAACACATGTTGATAGCAATCTACACTTCAATCACTATGTGTCCATAGTGGTGAGACACATATTCTACATTGCACACCTCATAAACAAGCCATCACATCCGAGACCAGGGAGATCTAGCTCTGCTTTACTCTACCCTTGTCAGACCACAAACTGAGTACAATACTGCCTTCTGTCTCTACCTCACCAGACACCTGCAGCAACTGAGATAACACAGAGGTTTGTAACCGGGAGAACGCAGAGCCTCCAAAACATTGCATACATGGAAAGAATGAAACACCTGTCACTGTACTCTGTATTCCAATAGTGTTCTCGGTCATCTGGCTTACCAAATGTTAGTTCCCTGTGCCCCTATCTAGCAATGTGACTGAAGTGATCCCCAGGGTGAATTTCCTATTTCCCATCCACTATAATAACCAAAATCCATGCAAACCAAATAATCATGAACAAACAGGTAAATAGCCTAGAATAACACCAGCAGCTAAGATAAAATTTTCTTTAGTAGCACATTCATCCAAATAAAGTAATGAACTTCCTCAGATAAAATATTTACAAGACATACAAGATTTAAATACCACAAACAATTATTTCAAGTAACCCAATTATTTCCTTCAATTTCTTCCAAAAATCATTAAATTAAGAAAATAAAAAATGAAAAGTGAAAAATAAACAACCAGTGAAAAATCTCCTTCAACCATAAATAATTAAAGCTATTAAAATTTATGTTATTATGTGAAAAATTTTAAACTAATTTACATATAAAAATGAAAAAACTTTAATTTCTTAACTCTGTCTACTCAACGCCTTTATTTTTAATAGACAGGAGACAGAACATAAATCATTAAGACCTGGCCATTTAAAGGCATTCAGCCTTATCTGCCACAGCAGGTCTTATAGAAGTATTCATAACATCATACTTAAAAACTGGAATTTTTTGATGGAAGAAAGGCAAATTAGGGATAGAACAGGTAGTTAATTTTCCATGGTGTATAGAAGGGGCACAAATTTTAAGACTTTTTAGGAGAGACTGAATCCAGCTACCCCAGAGGTAATAAACCCAGGTATGAAAAAATGTGGAAGGTGCCCATATTGCTCTATGATGTTAATTGGGGGATCTTTCAAAGTGGGTGAAAAAGAATATAAAATAAGATTTAAATTTGATTGTAATAGTAAAGGAGTGGTTTATTTCACTATTTGTCAGGTATGTAGTGCATTCTACGCTGGAAAAACTGACCGTAGATTGAGGGATAGGGTTTATCAACATGAATATGCTATTAGGAAAGGAGAATAATGCTTTAGTGAAGCATGTTTGTGAAAATGGAGCTCATAATTTTGCCTACATGGCTATTGGTAAAATCTTGTTGGATAACAGGGGGGACCTGTAGAATTATACCTGGAAAAATAAAAGCTGTTGTGGCAGCTAAGGCTCAATGCCTTTAAATCTTGTATGTCTTGTAAAGATTTTATCTGAGGAAGTTCATTACTTTATCTGGAAGAAAGTGCTATTAAAGATTTCATCACAGCTGCTGGTGTTATTTTTGGCTATTTTTCTGTTTGTTTGTGATTACTTTATTTCCCATCCACTCATCAAGATTTCTCTTGAAGAGAGCCAGTGAGGTGCTCTGCCGGATGTGAATGGGGAGTTTATTCCAGAGTATTGGAAGTCTCTAGGTTAGGAACCTATCCCTCCAACAGGTTCTGTTTAATGTGGTGATAAGGTTGAGGTCTTTGGAATGAGTAGCATGGAGGGATTGGGATTTTTTTCAGATGAAGCATGTCTAGCAAAACTGAGTCAGACATGGCTCTGTATGTCAAGCAGAGATCGCCTCTAAGTAGGTGATATGAGACAGAGTAAAATTTAAGTTTTTTTAAGTATATCTGCATAAGGCACATGTTTGAGTCCTAAGATCCTCTTTGTGAGAAACTTATGTGGCCTTTCCAGTTATTGGAGGTGTCTAGAGAGGTACATGCCAAATGGGGCATTGTACTCTATAATGGGTTTGATGAGGGCTGAGTAGAGGGAGATAATGACTTTTTTTCCTGGATAAGAACCCTTTTGTGATGAGATGTGCCACACAGAAGGACTTCCTAACTACAGTGGCGACGTGGTTGTCGAAGGAGAGATTGTTATCTACCTGTGTCCCTACATCCCTTATAACACCTTCAGAGTTAAGTGGGTTCCCTTCGATATAGTAGTTTGTGGGCACCCTGTTTTTCCCAAAGGGAATGAAAATGCATTTTTTGGCATTGAGCCTTAGGCCATGGTTTTGGCACCAGACATTGGTTTCCGTTAGGCCTTTTTGTAGGATGTCCACATCAGCTTGAGTATCAATAATAGCTCCCAGTTTGCAGTCATCTATGAATTTGGTTAACCAGAGTCCCTTGGTGTTGGCTTGAACTTCAGAGAAGTAGATATCAAACAGGAGAGGAGCCAGAACTGATCCCTGTGGGACTCTATTTGTAACTGCCAGGTAGTCAGACTTGGAGTCAGCTACTTTCGCTGTGTGGGTTCTGTAAGTGAGCCAGTTGGCAACAAATTTAATGATGTACGGGTTAAAGCCCAGATTAGTGATCCTATCAATGACTCCAGAGTGTGGGATTGTGTCAAAGGCTTTGGCTAGATCGAGGTAGGATGTGTGGACAGCCTTGCCTTGATCAACCGCTCTGGTGACAGCTTCAAAGAAGTCTATCAGACTGAGCAGACATGATCTGGCTTTCACAAACCCAAACTGTGTGTGGTCCACAGTTTGAAGGTTTCCTATATCCTTATTTATAAGATCTATAATCAACCATTCCATAGCCTTACAGATCAGGCTCATCAAGCTGATGGGGCGGTAGTTCCCAGGGTCAGTAGTCGCACCCCCTTTGTGGAGTGGTATGATTGTAGCAGTGTGCCATTCAGTGGGGAAAAAGCCTGAACTGAGGCTCTAGTTGAACAGGGTACTCAGGAGTGGTGCCAGTTCTTTTTGTAGATCGTGTAGGACACAACCCAGTATATTATCTGGTCCCATGGAAGCTGTATTCTTAGCTTTGTTCAGTGCGGTTTCTACTTGTGCAATCGTGATAATAGGGAGTTGGTATTCCTCAGGTTTGTGGATGGGCCCTTTAGGGGGGGGTGAGAGGGGAGTAAAGTTTGCACTAAACCTGTCTTCCAAGATATTGGCAATATCAGCTGGTTCAGTATAAGTGGTACCATTGTGCTGTAGCTCAGAGCAAATCTGTGTATTATTATGCAGATTCTTGACATAACTAAAGAATGCTTTGTGATTGTCCTTACTATCTGCAGCAATTTTGCTTTCATAACTAGCTTTGGTGGATTTGATGAAGGATCTCAGTTTGTTACTGAGTTTTCTAAGGGAATTTTTCCAGTCATCGGACTTTACCCTTTTCTGCAAAAGTTTTTTTCCATCTGTTGTAGAGTTTGTTAATGGCAGGGGTCCACCAGATGGGCTTCCTTCTTTTAAAGGGGAGCATCTTGGTTCTGTTTGGTATGGCCCTATCTATGCAATTGTGTAAATGCTCATTCAGTGTATTGGTGTATTATTCAGCAGCCATACTCCCATTCCCTATTTCTATGGATGACGTGAAGCTTGTCACTTCTGTCCTTAGAAGCTCAAAATTAGCTTCGGAGAAGTTTTTACTGTGGTTTCCATTTCGGGGGTGGGGGTGGGATTTGGATATCAATGGTGATTAACTCGTGGTCGGCTCTGACCAGGGAAGGGTTTATCAAAGGAGTAGAGCAGCGGTCCCCCATGTTTGTAATAACTAGGTCAAGAATGTTGTTTCCCCTAAAGGGGATGAGGATGAGTTGGTCCAAGGCACTGGAGTTGATGAATTTCAGGAAACATTGAGCAAAAGAGTTGGTGCAGGAGTAGTTGTCCCAACTAACTGAGGGGTAGTTAAAGTCTCCCAGAATAAGGGTATTAGGCTGGACCTTGATGTTTTTCAGAGTGTCCAGGAATGCAGAGTGGGAGTCCTGGGACATTGTGGGAGATCTGTAGCAGGCTACAATATGGGACTTCAGTTTTGTCCAGTGATAACTGTACCTGAAGTATTTGGCTCAGATTTTGGGGCCAAAAGGTGTGATATGTACTGTAACCTGGTCACGCAGGGGTGCTCTCAGGAGCCTTGAACCAGGTCTCTGTTACTGCATAGATGATGATGTTCACTAGTTTGAGGAGTGACTCGTGAGAGTGCATTTTGAGGTTTAGACTTCTAGCATTGAGTAACATAACCCTTAGGATGCGTTTGCTATCAGATGTTATGGTGGTAAATTTGTCTTCAGAGCATTGCCTAAAAAAGGCACTATAGAGGTGGGAAGGGCCTTGGCCAGTATCCGGAATCCCATTAGTGACAGATTCAGGCTGTCTCTGGCAAAGCATTGAGGTCTGTCTATCATGTCATCCCAAGCAGGTAGATACTGGATCCCCTTTGATTGACACCAGAAACTTAGCCAATTGTTGAAGTCAATCATTTTCTGCTTGTACTGTGGTATCATTCTTGGTGACTGTAGAATGCTACTCAAGGCTAGGGTCACACCTGCCTGGGCTACAAGATTAGAGAGTCTTGTAGTCCAGGGAGGTACATCTTAGGTCATTCACACCAACATGTACAATGACAGAGTTATATTTGTAGTTGCTGTGTAGAGAGACCCCAAGTGCATGCATTATGTGGAGAATCCTGGCACCCGACAGGCAGCTTACCATGACTTTCCCTAGTGAGTGGGATGTCAGTGCGCTTTACAATTGAGTCACCTATGTCTAATCAGTTTGGTACATTGTTCTGCCTTAAGGGCTTAGCTTGAGTGGCACATTGGTTGTTAGGGCTATGTGTCGTGTGGGTTATGCTTGGATGGGATGGTGGCTTGCGTTTGTGCCTTGGAGGTCTCTGTTGTTTGGGTAGATTTTTTGAATGGGACATTTTAAATGGGACATGAATAACTTGTTCTAGGGTTCTCAACCAAGCCTGTGACATAAACAGAACATGCTGGGGAGACAGTTGTATCTCCCAGTGACTGCCACTCCTCTGTAATAAGCTTCCACTGCACGTGAAGCAGCACTCCTCAATGACCCTATTCAAGCGGAACCTTGACAACTGGATGGGTAGTTGTAAATTCACCCCAGGGTGGCACTTATGTCCATCATGGACAAGGCCATTTGGTGCTGATCATGAAATTGTGCTGCTAACAATGACTATCTAACTATGCTCAATAAGAGTACTTGTGTTTTTACATGGTTAGACTTGTAAACACCTTAGGGCATTAGGCTAGTAATCTCAAGTGAACCTATGAAGCTATGAACCTCTGCAGGCCTACCAACATCTTCTCTCCAAAATGCCATGCAAATGTCATCCATTATAAGTTGACTTGATATCTTATAAAAGTCAGACTTGTGCAGTGGTGCTTACATAAAATGCTGAGTTCTGTAATCTGTGTACTTTGGTAGAGGTTCTGTGCTCACTGCAGTCAATTGCGTGTGTGTGTGTGTGTGTGTGTGTGTGTGTGTGTGTGTGTGTGTGTGTGTGTGTGTGTGTGTGTGTGTGTGTGTGAGTGTGGGTGTGCTTGACATTACACAGACACTTTTACACCAATATGTGGGACAGTCTTATTACCATATTCTCCTCCACAGACACTTCTGATGTCATCAGCTATAAAGTGTTGTTTGAGACACTCCAAGTCAGACTTGAGCTGTGGTGCTTGATTTAAATACAGGGGTCTGGCCTGCAGTTTGTGTACTTAGGTAGGGGTTTTATTCTCACTACAGTCAAGTGTGTGTGTGTGTGTGTGTGTGTGTGTGTGTGTGTGTGTGTGTGTGTGTGTGTGTGTGTGTGTGTTTGTGCTCTTGCTTGACATTACAGACAGCCTAGAAACACATTCTACCCACCAAACCTAGGGAGTCACCCCAAGCTGTTCTTAAAATAAATGCTTTCATTCTTTATTTATACACCAAGAATTTAATCGACTCAATGTAATGCAACACATAGCAGGTTAAAATGTTGCCCAACAGGTCACATGATAAAAATATCAAATCCCATTTTTTCCAGCTTTTAAAGTGATATGTTAATACAAATCAAAGTAACAAACCAAACTAATGAATGTAAAACATAAACATATTTTTGTGCTAGTAAAAAACTTTTTATATTGACAGTTTAATTTAAACCAGGACAGTTATCAGAATTCAGTCGGATATGCTATTCTGACTCTCAGCATTGTAATAGCATGTTATACTTGTCAGAGAAGTCACTCGTGTCAACAAAATCTAGCACAAAGAACTGGAACATTTTATAATTCTCACACTGCAAAGCATGTCTCAGTAGGGCATTACTAGTGTCCCCTTTTCTTATTGCTAATGAATGTTCATAAATTCTATGACACAACTTCCTAATAGCCTTTCCAACGTAAAAACAGGTGCATGAATCACAGTGCATTAAGGAAACAACCACCTTTGAACCATGATCGTACCTTTGGTATGCAAAAATAATCATATTTAAATGACTAATGAAAATACTTGTATTTGAGAAAAAGCAGCATTGCTTGCATTTGCTGCATTTAAAAGTCCCAAAGGTACCCCTCCAATTCTTTTTGGTCTAGTCTGTTTTTCTAGAATGGATCTAATAGAATTCTCCCTTTTATAGGTGAAACTTGGATGCTCTCCTAAAATTCTTGCAACATCCCCATTGCCTAAAATTATTTTCCAGGTATTTTGGAGGATATCTCTGATGATAGTCAAGTTAATGGTGATGGGGAGTGGAATGTTATCCCTCTAGCCAATTAGAATACTAGTCTGGGGGGTATATTGCCTCAATGGCCAAAGCACAACTGTTCCAGTACTTTCCCTGTCCTTAACAAATGAGTTTCACCAATGATGGTGGATAGCCAATCAGAGTAGTAACACCTGACTATGAAGAAATGCTTTAATATTTCTATTTGTTCCCAAAAAAAATGTATCATTGCTTGTTAATCTTCTGAACTATTTGAATTGCCCCTTCACCATTCCCTTCTTCATGTGATGTGGGTGTTGACTATGTCTATGTAAATAGTTGCTCACAAAGGTTTCCTTCCCATAGCTGTCACTCTCAATTTGACCATCACATACATCAAAAGTCAAACTTGTCCAAAAAATTAATGGACATTCCAAAACCACTACTAGTAAACTTCAAAAAGGGGTGTTTGAATTAAGCCATTCAAGTAGTTCATTGAATTCATCTTTGGACCCTTTCCACATGAGAAACAGGTCATCAATATACTTCTTACAGAAAGCCACCTTCTGATACAATTGATGAGGTTTAAACTATTCCTGTTCTCACCATGACATGAAAAAACAGGAGCTACTCTGGCCCCCATATCCACCACCGACTTTTGTTTGAAGTGTTTTTTGCAAAAGTAAAAAAGTTATCGTCCATGACAATTTCCATCAACAGACAGTATTGACCAAGGTGTTATTGAAATCAGTGAATTTTGTAGGTAGGGGTTCTGTTCTCACTGCAGTCAAGTGTGTGTGTGTGCGTGTGTGTGTGTGTGTGTGTGTGTGTGTGTGTGTGTGTGTGTGCTCTTGCTTGTGTGTGTGTGTGTGTGTGTGTGTGTGCTCTTGCTTGACAGTACAGATAGCCTTTTACACTACCATGTAGGACACTGTTATTACCACTTCTTCTCAACAGACACTGCTGATGTCATCAGCTATATCTGATTTATGGACATGCACCATTTCATCCAGGGCAGAGGCAAAGACTGGCCTGCAGGCCAGGCAGATATCACTTCATCCTATACCATATGGATCACAGTGACATGGCTTTCGGTCTACCGACATACATCATGGCATGGTTTGTAGGCCCTGTGTTTCCTTAGTGAAAAATTCCTGTGACCTCTCCAGCTGCTGCAAATGTCTGGTAAGGTACATGCAAAAGAGAACATTATACACTATTAATAGTGTTATGATGAGGTTCGAGTACAATGCTGTCATACAATCCTAAGATCTGAACATGATGGCATGACTTATGATGTGCACAACACAGGCTTTCAATATCAGTGTGGACACTTAGTGGTCAAAGTTCATATTGCTACCTACATGTATTCCAGGGCTTACAATACTGGGTTTCAGCATAGGAGGACTGTTGCCAATGCTGTAATTAGCATATAATTCCACTTTTCAGAAGGACAAAATAAAGACACATTTCTGCACTTATTTGTAAATTGTCTGGCTTTGTCACCAATCACTTGTCTTTATTAGCCCCAAGAATCAGCAAACTTGGTAAGCCAAATGCCATATACTTTAGCCTAAACTATTGAGAAATAGATTCCAAACAGTAAAGGGCCAAGCACAGATCCTTGGGGTACGCAAATGGTGACAGCTCTAATGGTACAGATTAAGATTCACCAACATTCACAGTATGTGTTCTGCCTGTGAGCCAATTGGTTACCCATCTAGTAATGTCAGGGGTAATCCCCAGCGGTGAGAGTTTCTGAATGATACCCGAATAGCAAATTGTGTCAAAACCCTAGGCCAGATCAAGATAGGCAGTAGGTACTGTCTTAACTTCATCCAGGCCTATAACACAGAATTAATGGGCTGAGACAACATCACAGATCACCTGTGGCATGACTCAGCACATACACCTTCCTGATATGGTTGAATACACACTTCAACCCAGCCTCCACATGTGCTATGGTCCTGTGCATCCATATGAGTT
This sequence comes from Protopterus annectens, assembly GCF_019279795.1. Lineage (NCBI taxonomy): Eukaryota > Metazoa > Chordata > Ceratodontiformes > Protopteridae > Protopterus > Protopterus annectens. Next base: position 506,970,048 of record NC_056735.1, on the reverse strand, counting down.
GGGAGGACAGCACCTGATACATGCAGGTATAGATACATCCAGATTCTCCTCAACTGTGAGGTATACCAACATGTCATCATGGACCTTTTCTAAATGGACACTAATAATATACTGGCTGTGTGCAACAGACCTGTGTGAGTTATTAATGCTACAGCATGTCCTTTACATCTGATAGATGTCCTCAAAGAGGTCATTGAGGGCATGCATGATGACAACACTATCATCCTGCTGAACTTGACCAGGCCATGGCATTTGACACAAATTCACACCTAGGTGTTCAATCAACACTATCAGATGTGGCCATAAACATCTATATCACCAAGTGGGTAGACCAGTGATTCACTCATATGGCATCTAACTATGTTGACATGTGTGAAGTGACCTATAGCTCAGATCCGGTGATCAGGTCCATACATCAAGCTGTCTACAAGACCCTTTTCTGTCCATTATTTAAGTAATGGACATCATAGATGACATTCATATCCTGTGTACAAACAGCTGTCTGAAGGACTGCAGACTTTCGGCAATTGTTGACTCCAGCTGTGATATAAGTATAATACAGACAGTATCAACAAACACCAAAGATTGCTGCCACAGCCAAGACAACACCTGCAATGACAAGAAAGCATGGGGGATTTGTTACGTCAGGAAAACAAACACACAACCAAGTATAATGTGGATATCACATCCTATAATCAAACCAATAGGTATGCAATCTATATCCTGGGGTAGATGGTAAGTGGAACATCCATCAGCATGTGGTCACAGTGCTGACTACTTCCTTGTATATAACACAACTACTGAGTATGTGAAGTACATCTACATCAGAGGCCATAATACCTCTATAGTTCCCAGCCTTCATCACACCAATAACTGAGTACAATGCACCATTCTTCATGTACCTCCCTACACATCTTCCATTGATGTGTAACTGAAGAGTACCACCTTTGTCACAGTGAGGTATCATACAGTTTACTGCCTATACCAAGGTATTCTTTTTGTGGCATAAACATTTCTGTCCAATGGTGAGGGACTCCCATCATCAAGTTGTTACACCAGATGCATGTGTGCTACTTGCTTTAGTGATGCACACAGTACATACATAGGTTTTTGACAACAGTAATGGCAAGGACATCATCCATGACAGAGTGGATTGTGCTCTCTCTCTCTATACATATACATATATATATATATATATATATATATATATATATATATATATATATATATATATATACACACACACACACACACACACACACATATAAAAAAATATATATTTATATATAAATATACGCCATGCTTGCCAGTCACCTAGCCTCTATTGATCATAATGTCATGTACAGATACAGCAGTGTCCCTCTTAACACCTTCAGCAGATGTGACAGTGTCAGGACAAAATGCGTGATTGCCCTCATAGAGTGTGGCTGTATCCTAAAAGTTGTACAAGTGTGTTTATGCACAATCATCTCTGATCACTCTAAATCATATATATTGTGTCAGAGGCCCTCACAGAGTGTGGATGTATCATAAATGTTGTACAAGTGTGTTTATGCACAACCATCTCTGATCACTCTAAATCATATATACTGTGTCAGAGGCATGGACTTACTGGTGGCACTATTCTGATATTGTCCATGATTGTGCTGGCTTCTTTTAATCTTGTCCAAGAGCCTTTACCTGTGCCCCACTTGCTGGAGACCTCTGCAGAGATTACACTCATATTCAGGCAAATCAGTTTGCATAGCTTCATAATATGCATCCCACCCTAATTATATGTCATATCCCTGATAGATGTCCCCTGCATTATTCATGTAAGGATCATTACCTCACACAGACATCCTCCCCCTTGTTATGTCACCTTCTGTGACAGTCACATAATACACATTTTCACTGTTTAGTCCCTACTGTACCATGATATGTGATTGGTGCTGCTGCACAACCCATTTTCATTGACATGCACTCATCTCATGCACATTGAGATGTTTCACCTGTCCTTTTTCCCTGTATGCATTCTTAAAATTCACCTGTGTGTCCCTATTCAATACACACAATTCCCCTAAGTGCTTATTTTACATAGCAGTCCATGTACCGTTATAGGTCATTTAAACAATATCATTACAGAATGCCATGAATGAGATTTCACAACACTCTGCACTATAGATACACTGTCCTGTATCATGTTAGGACTATATATGTAACATTCGTACCTCTAAACTGCCCAGATTTTCACAGAATGTTCAGATGTTTTCCTTATCAGATTTGCGGCTTTCTGTCGTATCACTGGGATGATATGAGAACTGATATGACTCAATAATAACAAACATTTGAGTTTTAGACTTCAAATACTTCAGAATATGTATCTTAACACAAATCCCTGGTTATTCTAGCTCATTTCTATAGGGCAAACATGTCAAATATGTTCCTATTTCTGGGTCATTGTCCCCCATTATGTCCGCTTTTGTCCAGATGTCTTACACTAAGAGATTGAGAGCTACCTGTGAAGCCCTGGTGATCACTGTGAGAGCACAAACCTGTGGACATTCAGTACTCTGATTTAAACAGGAGTGCCATCCCTGTTCACTTACATGGTTTCCTGGCCAGCAACACTGTTGCCAGCTATGAAACCTCACTTATTTACATTTAAATTCAGTGCACGGCATGAACATGCCTGAGCTCTGCTGCTCACCACTCATCACCGCACACACATGTAAACTCCGTGTAGCCTTCGCGCAAAGCCTACAATGAGCTTATTAAATCCTGGGGCTACAGTCTTGGGAATGCATACATATTTGCTGACCTCAGTAGATCCAAGCAAAGTGAAATTTCTAAAACATGAAGAGAAGAATTGAAGGTGACAACTTTGCTTAGTTTAGCAGAAGCATTTCTGAATAAAGTGGGAATGGAAATTGAACAAGAAGTAGCAGGTAGCAACTGAAAGTGCCAAAGACCAGAAAAAGGAAAGAAAATTGGTAAGTATAGAAAACTTCTCGAACAACCTCAAGCTGCCAAAATTTGATGGAGGAGTAGATCATGATAGGTAAATGAAACCAAAATATGAAAGACTAATAATGTAGTCAAATGCTCTACCACTCAGAGCTATTTCCCCCATTTCATAATGATAGCCCAAGTTAGGGGGTGTGTACACATTGGTTTACAAACAGCATTGAGAAATAGACAAATGCAGGTTCTGCAAAAACGGAACTGGAAAAAGTTGCATATCTCATTACTGGGTAGGATACATTAATGGATGAGGGTCTGTATACTGAAAAGACACAATAATGTGCCAAGACTGTTGCACTGGGGATTGTGCAAGCACTATAACATAGAAGTATCTGAGAAGCATTGAAAACATGAACCACAAACCATTATCAGCAATGATGAAGTTTATCTCAAATGGATCATGCACTACCAACAGTTAAAAATATGTGCATGAAAACCAAATTTATTAGTCTAATACAAAAAGACAAAAGAGCATTCATCACTAAAACTGCTATACCCAGTTATTATAATGACTTCTGTATGGAGAGACACAAAGTCTTAAAATAGCAGAATTAGCATGCCAAAATGAGAGCAATGCAGAAGAAAGCTACCCAGATATTCTAGTAGTATCAGGAGCAACAGGGTTAATAAAAATGATTTACACTCATACTTAAATATATTATCTGTGCGTGCAACTCTATTTGAACTGCAGATGGAGGCAATTCTAGGTAGAATGCAGGTGGTAAGAAAAGCACAGCAAAGACTGAAACAATACACGAAAGTGAATTATGGTCTGACTTAGGAGTGGGACCCATTTCCATCAAGGTATGTAAGAAAACAAAACTAAGCACTTGGTGAAATTAAGCTAACAGATACTTCCAATAAACCTTCACTGTCATGCCTCTCAACCTGGAAGCATCAAAAATCTGGACAAAGGCTCATGAAAAATAGGTACAACTGGCCAAAAATCGGGACACTGATTAATATAAAATCTGCATACATAATCATGTAACCCCGCCCATTCCAATGGAACTGTGGGATGCCATAAAGACTGAAGTTACTAAATAATAATAAATAATGGCAGACATTTGAATTTCAGAATTCATATCCCTCATAAAATACATAATAATGTAAAACCTGTTATTCAAGCAACTATCTGAGTTTAGAGAAGTAATATTTAAAATCTGTCGCTTTTTTGGAACATTATTTTTGGCATTGTCCAAATTTCTTGCTCTGAGAGATGGAGAAGTATGTACCAAAGCAAGAGCATGTACCAAACACTCAAAAGTCTTGGGGAAGTGAAAAGAAAACAAATTTGTGCATTTATTTGTGCATTTACTTATTTTTGCTAAATGAATGCCACGGTGGCACAGTGGTAGCGTTGCCTCACAGCAAGAGGTTCTCCTGTTCGATTCACAGCTGGAGTGCCTTCTGTGTGGAGTCTGCATGTCCTCCCCGTGGTCGAGTGGCCTCCGAAAGACATGCATGAATGGGTGTGCCTTCACTGAAGGTTGGCAACTCGGCACCATAAAAATTGACTGCCAATCATTAGCAGACCGGAGTTCCGCTATGGCGACCCTAACCGGGAAAAGCCGAAAAGACAAACAACAACTTATTTTTGCTAAATATTTCACTGTAGTCTGTAGGCAAGAAAATTCTTCAAGTTCCATAAATTATTTCATAAAGCAGTTATAGAAGGCCATGAGTTTCAACCGAGAAAGCTAAAGGAATAGTTTATCCAGTGTTTCTAGTTCAAACATGTACATCCCCACTTTTTTGCTTGTCGATCTATCCATGCAAGCACTCGAACTATAAAGCACTTAACAGAAACTTTTCTATGCCATTCACAGTGCTGCCACTCACTCATCTGTAAACAACCTCGTGCATACTGTTAGATGACTCTGCTGCCCTACACTAGTACACCAATTATAAAGTACGTAGTAGCAGGCAAATTTACCAGGAAAATCCAATGGGCAAGTAGACCTTTTACTCCATTACAGCAAAACAATAATAGGTTGCAGGATTTAAGTTATACAACCCATTTTCAGAGAGCAGAATTTTACATAAAACATGCACAAACATCAGTTCTAATTACAGCAGCAAAAGAGCAACAGCACCTTACCTGCCATTTACATCAAACAGAAACAATAGTTGCATTTATACCAGTACTCACTTTTGCAACTCTGCACAAAACACTCAAGTTACAATAGATATTACTTAGTTTAAGATGTTCAACTAACTTTTATATTAGCTTGCTTGCACTGAGATTTCACAGTTTCAGAAGAGGTAGAACAGGGTTAGAAGAGATCGAAAGTAAAAGGTGGGAGTGAAGCATAAGAAAATAGGAGGAAAATGCAGACACCTGATAAAGGCAGAAAGCAGTCATTTGATTTGTTTACGGTTAAACCGTAATGTGGTGGTGAACACTTTCAAAATCTAGAAAGCAGCTTTTATGCACTACCAAAAAAGTCCTGTAACTGGCTTTTTTGCCAGTTGTTAAATGCTCAGGGCATTATTCCTCCTGTTGTTGTGGTATTGTATGAGGAAGTCAGGAGTGTCAGAGAAGTATGTAAGAGTGGTACAGGATATGTACGAGGGTAGTGTGACAGTGGTGAGGTCTGCGGCAGGAGTGACGGATGCGTTTAAAGTGGAGGTGGGGTTACATCAAGGATCAGCTCTGAGCCCTTTCTTATTTGCAATGGTGATGGACAGGTTGACAGACGAGATCAGACATGAGTCCCCGTGGACTATGATGTTTGCAGATGACATTGTGATCTGTAGTGAGAGTAGGGAACAGGTGGAGGAGACCCTGGAGAGATGGAGATATTATCTAGAGAGAAGAGGAATGATGGTCAGCAGGACTAAAACAGAATATATGTGTGTGAATGAGAGGGAGGATAGAGGAATGGTGAGGATGCAAGGAGTAGAGGTGGCGAAGGTGGATGAGTTTAAATACTTGGGATCAATAGTTCAGAGTAACAGTGAGTGTGGAAGAGAGGTGAAGAAGAGAGAACAGGCAGGATGGAGTGGGTGAAGAAGAGTGTCAGGAGTGATCTGTGACAGATGAGTACCAGCAAGAGTGAAAGGGAAGGTCTACAAGAGGGTAGTGAGACCAGCTATGTTATATGGGTTGGAGACAGTGGCATTGACAAAAAGGCAGGAGTTTGAGCTGGATGTGGCAGAGTTAAAGATGTTAAGATTTGCACTGGGTGTGACAATGGTGGACAGGATTAGGAATAAGTATGTTAGAGGGTCAGCCCAGGTTGGAAGGTTTGGAGACAAAGCCAGAGAGGCATGATTACATTGGTTTGGACATGTGCTGAGAAGGGATACTGAGTATATTGGGAAAAAGATGCTAAGGATGAAGCTACCAGGTAACAGGAAAAGAGAAAGGCCTAAGATAAGGTTTATGGATGTGGTGAGAGAGGACATGCAGGTAGTTGGTGTGACAGAGCAAGATGCAGAGGACAGGAAGAAATGGAAACAGGTGATCTGCTGTGGTGACCCCTAATGGGAACAGCCGAAAGAAAATGATGATTAAATGCTCAAGGCAGTCATTAGAACTCATGCAAAATCCACCTGTCTTTTCCTGAACACAAGGGTCACAAGGTAATCAAGAATAGTTGAATAGGGGAATGACAAGCCAGGATGACATTCTCCAAACTTTGCTTCAAACCACTGACAGCTTCTTAGACTAAAATTGAATAGTCTTTTAATTACTTGGGGAAAACCCCCAAATGTTAGAGATCTGTTAGATTTTAAATACTGCAAATAAGCAATATTGCACCACTGCTAACTTCATGCTGATCACAAAAGACTGAACTAGGTTTCTACAAAATAAATAAAATCACTGCAATGCTTCATTCAGGAACACATACACTTACACTGTTAATGCTCCATACTATCATAACAAAGTAACAATGGCAAATTAAATAAAAATATAACGATACCAAAACAACTTTTCAACCTTGGAGTTACAACCACAAATGCTGTCACTGTCTGTTGCTGACAGCCCTCGCGCTCCCTTGAACATAAAGCATTAGAGCTCATGTTCTAGCCAATAAAAGGAGTCCTAACCTTTACAGGGTTGACCGTTTATATCACTGTCACTCAGAACTGCACTGAACTGATTCTGCCTGCCACTGACCCAAACATACCATATTCGGCATTAACAACAATCATAGTTTGAGGTCAGACTCTTGCGGACGTAAGAAGAAAATTTGTGTGTTTACATATATTACTAAATATTTCATGGTAGGCAAGAAAACCCTTCAAGTTACATAAATTATTTCAGAAAACAGTTATAGAAGCCTATGTGTTTCATCCCACAAAAGCTAAAGGAATAGTTTACTCAGCTAACTGTTGTTCCCTCACAAAAAAAATTCCCAGAATTAGCAAAATACAGATAAAAATCACAGAATAATACAATAATGAGTCCATTCCTAGTAGCTCAAAAAACTACAAGAAGAAACCTTACCTTGACTGTGATTGAAATGGGTAATGTGTGTTGTAGTATAGTCGTGCAGGCAGCCCGTTACACAACACAACTACTAGTAGCAACATCACCAACCATAGTTTGAAACTACAGCCACAAACAGTCTCCAAGTCCGACAGGTAGTCAGGCACTGCCTCACAAAGCTGATGTCATCATGCACACCCCTGCATGCTGATGACATTAGAGGATATGCTGGTGACACGTGATGATGTCAGGCATAAGTTAAAATTATAAATAAAAAAAAAATTGTGAATTAAAGGGGTCACTCAGAAATTCATGGCACCCTATTATTTTGGCCTCAAAACTGGTAAATACCGAGGAATTCAGTCTGGCTGAGTGGCATGTTCACTACTGATTTGGGTTTTGCAAGTCTACAAATGCAGCAGCAAGCCCCAGCCCCCTTATCATATAAATATAGCATACTATCCCATTTCCGACGACATTAGTGATGACACAGATGCCTGATGGGCTGAGGAGGAGGAATGTAGGCTGAGTAGCTCCACAGAGCCAGCCAGCCTTAATATAATTTAGTGTTATAGGGATGGGACATAAGACAAGGAAAACACTTCCTTGCAGCAGTTATGATGCTGCATCATCATCATCCTTGATCTCATCACCAGCCCCAGAACGGGGTCAAGCGTGGCGCAAGGGAGGCTAAAGTGAGTCCAGCAGACCCAGTGAAGAAAGACAGCTAATGGTGGCAGCAGATGGTTGGCTGTGGGGATCCAAAGACTAGGTCAAAAGAAATCACTGCCCTTTTGAATTTGGTAGTCTTCCAGCAAGGTGGCAGTTGACAGAAACCTCTTAAGTACTTCACCATTTTCTCTGACACAGATTATTCTGGATGTTTGGTATGCAAGCAAAAAAAAATCAGGGTTTTGTTTTTGTAGCTCATGGCTACAATGAGACAATACTATCTCCTATAATAAAATCGACCCCCAAAAAATTGTTTTTCTGTTGCAATGGCATGTTATGACTTGTAGAATTGTGGCTGAAGTCTTAGTTTTGTTTGAGTGACAGATGTTTATGCAATTGCAAAATAAAACTATGAAGGTTCCTTTTTAATGATTTCTGAAAGTTTGTTTTTTTGACTGATATATTTATCTTTTGCCATTTACTGTGCCTCGTCATATCTGCCAAGCAGTTTTCTCTGTCAATATGCATATAAAACAACAACTTACCAAACACAGTCAGCTCAGCAGGGTCACTATCTCTTTCTCCTACCATGTTGGTTCCTACACAGGTATACATGCCAGCATCACTTTTCCTGGTGTTAGAGATCATCAGCTTCCCGCCTCTAATCTAAAGAAGATGAACAAATAAGTGTTTATCATCATCATCATCACTTTCATGTAATTATTAATTAATTTATTAATACATACTCTGCAACTATTTATAAAACAGAATGGAGAAAGAAAAAGTAAATCCTGGATACTGTAATTGTACTTTTGGTTGCATTTACTGCTGAAATGTCATTATGATATGTCAATTTAAACCTGAACTGACATTTAACAGATATAATTTTAGGAATCCAATCAGTCTTTTTAATATGCAAGGAATTCTGTAAACTTTATATTTTTAAGATCCACTAATTGTGCTGTTCTGCATCTTTTGCCTGATTGTGTGTGTGTGTGTGTGTGTGTGTGTGTGTGTGTGTGTGTGTGTGTGTGTGTGTATACACATTTTCATTCTACAACCTGAGTTTTAACCTATAGGATCTGAAAATCTAGTTTACAATGTACTGCATTCCTTAAACTAAAACTAGCTATATAGCTAATATATATACTGCTTGTAAATAACATTTCCCCACTACACAATGAATCTACAATGAGACTCTTGTTCACAGACAGAGGAGACAGCAAAACTGTCATAATCTCTCCATCACCCTAGGAAATAGTTTTCTAAATGAATACTCTGTAAAATGTGTATAACAGTTCTTATCTGGGGTAAATACACCTAGCTTGAATTGTTCTTGCAGCATACTGCTTCCAATGCATAGGGAATTTAGGTCCAAGAGAACTTGGTACCTTGAGAAAAAGGTATTTGATTCTTTGGTGTGCCTAAAGACCTGGAGTATTCTGGCTACAGGAACTTTACGCTTCATATGTTTGTATTTTTCCCATGTTAAGGGGGTCAGATTTAGGTGTGAACTTGCTGTATTGCAGGCTTATGTCCGAGATAACCAGTAGATACCTCAGTGCAGAGGTAGGCCTTGGATTAATAATAGTATGCATGGAGGAGGTGGGTAATAGTTGTACAAACCCAATAAATTGGTTGCTTTGGACAAAGTGTGAGTAAACAACAGCTTTCTAATATCTACTAGGTTGTTTTAGGTCTATTATGTTCGGTATTTGTAGATAAAAGCATTGGTGGTGTAGTGTGGTGCAGTTTCAGCCTGGGGGGTTAGTTAGGCAGGCTGGCATTCTTGTGAGGTGATTTTGGTCTTGTTGTCCATGTAGAAGTTCATTGTTGGTAGTAATATAATGTCTTGTGGCTTTCTTGTGGCTGGTATGCTTCCTTCTGAGCCATGAGTGATAGTTCATGCATTTCGTGCACCGTGAAACACACATGAGTAATGGTTGATCTCTGTGCATGCACGGTGTGGTGTTAAGTGTTATGGGGGTTAGGGGATACCATGGATGTGTGGACGATCGTTCCATGATTGAATCTCTTACTGCCTCAGTTGTTGTGCCTTTCGGCTTTTCCTGGTTAGGGGTCGCCACAGCGGAACTCCGGTCCGCTAATGATTGGTAGTTGATTTTTACATGCCGAGTTACCAGCCCTGACGCACAACCTTCCACGAAGGTACGCCCATTCACGCATGTCTCCACGCAGAAGACGCTCTAGCTGAGAATCGAACCGGACAGCGTCTTACTATGTGAAAGTAATGTTGAAGTTTTTAAAAAAGGAAAAAAAAAAGTAAAATAATGAAAACAAAGACCAGCTATTGCATAGCAGAGGGGAGTGGGATTACAGGGAGGTAATGGTGTTGAGTGTGATGCAACACACAAACAGTGGGGATTAGAATGAAGGCTGGGGGGGTATTACAGTCACTGTGTGAGTGGTTAGGTGGTTTGGGGAGTATGATAAGGCATGGTTAGAATTATGTAGGTTAAACAGGGAGGCTGGCAGTACAGCTAACTTATGCTTAAAGTACTGGGAAGTGCATATAAAAAAAACACGATTTAAAGCAATAAAAAAAATTAAAGTACAGTTTACTGGCAGGCTGGGTTTTCCAGTCATACTAAGTAGACTTAGGGGCAACCTGATGCAATTGGACTTTGATTGAAGAACTGTCCAGGATAACATATTTTAACACTTGCAGGTTTACACCTTTCAGTTATATGGTGCTGTACATTTCCACTTGCTATGCTGCTCATGGTGAATTCTCATGTACAAATTTTGATTGGAATACTATTATTTTTGTGTGTGTGCACAAAGTTCTTAATGTTTTTCTCTCTTTTGGCAGATGGCGGGAATGCAGAGTTTGAGACAAAGGTAGGCAGCCATTGTCTCACAGGCCGAAGAGCTGTTTCAGGAGTTGCCAGCCTGTGAGTCTCCTGTCGTGGAACTGCCCAGTGTGTCCTGATGGAAGAGGAGACGGCAAGAAGTGAACAGCAAGTTGGCAGCCTGAGGAAAACGGGTACGTCACTTGACAGACAGAGCTGCAGTGGATGTTCTGGATGCTGGAGCTGTGCACAATGCAGTTGTAGGTAATGATACTTTTTTGGGAGTTCACGCAGACATGTCAGACTTGGTGCATTTTGGGACTTGCCCAGAGGAAGGTGGAAAGGAGGAGTCACTTCAGCAGCCCAGGGAAAATATAAACCCCATAGAGGATCATGAGAGACTTAGCAAAGTCCAGAGGGATGCATTCAGTGGGGAGGATAGCTTATGGTTGTCTATAGGGAGTTTATGATCATCCTTAGGCGGGGTGGAGTCACAACAGCAAGAGGTGGGTTTTGGCTGTGGGATTGTTTAGCTACACAGGCCTTGGGTCAAGTGAAAGGGGGGGTCTTTCTGACCCCTCACATACCAGCATCAGTTAAAGAAAATAATTGGAAGGGTGAGTAGCAGAAGGGATAGGCTAAGAGGAGTGGGATTTGGGATGGGCTGGGCCTTTAATGCGGGGCATTGTTCATGGGTGGTGTGCAGGTTCTTGCACACTTGTTCAAATTGTGCAGGCGTACATCCAGCTGTGCAGTGTGGCTGCTGGCAAGGTAATTTGGTCAATTTAGGTTGATTTCTGATCAAAGTTGGAGCATCACCTCCTTTGCTCCAGAGATTTCAACGATTTCGGGGACAAGGTAATTTTCATGGACAGAGGAGAGGAGTGTCTTCTCAGGGGCAGAGGGAAAGACCAGGTGACACATTCAGCCATTAAGGTGTAGGCATTATAGCACATGCTTAAGCAATTTCCTGATTTTGCAGTTGCAGAAAATTAAAAGGATTTTCTGTGGGTCTTTATTTTAAGTTGGGGGTTAGAAGAGATGGCTCAGTCTGTAAGAATCTGCATTCAGTGTGGGCAGGGAGGTCACCTGAAAGATTTGGTGGAGAAGGAGCAGTGTGCGGGCAGGTTACCAGGTCCATTTGATTATCCTCCCTTTGGCAGCTATAAGGTGTCACCTTTAGGTTTGGTCCCTAAGAAGTCAGCTGGTGAATTTCAGTTGATTTACCATTTGTCTTACCCTGAAGGGAACTCCATTAATGATTTCATTATGGTAGTAGACATAAAATAAGGCATGCTTTGTTGGATGACTTAGTTCAGGTAATTCAGGGGTTTTTAGATCTGTGGTTGGTAAACGTGGATATTGAATCTGCATTTCGGTTATTATCTGTGCTGGAGGAAGAGTGACCATGGTTGAGCATGGTGGTAAAGAACAAGTTTTACTTTGACAAGGACATGCCAATGGGGTGTTCAGTGGTATGTGCTTTTTTTGAGCAGTTTAGCACCACACTCCATTGGATGTGGCAGCAATGGCACTGCACTCAGAAGGTGGTGCACTATTTGGAATTTGTATTTTATTAGGGTTTGAAGTGCAATGAAAGTTATGTGGAAGTTTTGGGGAATGTGTGAGGAGCTGGGTATTCCATTGGCTACATGGAAGTTGAAAGGCCCTGCCAAGGCTTTGTGTTTTTTGGGATTACTAGTGGATGCGGAATGAGGATTGTTTTGCTTACTGTTCGAGAAGATAGGACATTTGAAGGAAAAGATTGCTTTGTGAGGGGTAAGGACAAAGTGCAGGTTAGGGATGTTATGAAGCTCTTAGGGCTAATGAATTTTGCATGCTGGCAATTCATTCTAGTCATACATTTTCTGGTCCATGGCTTTCTTGTTAAAAGGGGGAGAAGTAAACATCATTAGGTAAGGATTGCTAAGCTTGTTCATGCTGATTTAGCATTGTGGTTGTCCTTTTTAGATCAGTCTAATGGCATTTTCTTTTGGCAGTCAGATTGGGTTGGTCATGGGAGATAGCAATTTTTTACAGACGTGGCAAGGGGTATTGAGATGGGAGCATTTTTTTATGATGAAAGGTTTGCAGCTTGATGGCCAGATGATTAGAAGGATGAATGGAAGAGAGATGTGGCATTTTTAGAATTGATGCTGATTTGGGCAGCATCTGTGGTGTGGCAACAGAGGTTGCATGGTAAGAGGATAATTTTTCATTTGGACAATATTGCAGTGGTGCGAGTTTTAGTCTAAGACAGCAAAATCTAAATTGATTTTGTTAGATTTATGGAAGTTAGTTTTGCAGCATTTGTTGATTAATTTTTATTTTACTGGTGTGCATTTGGCAGGTGCTAGGAATGGGATCTGAACATGATTGGACCTATATTATTTTACATTTTTTATAAGCTTTCTATGTAAGGATTTATGTTATGATGTTACTTTACAACAGAAGGAGGCATGGTTTATCTTTCATTAAGTGCTTCATAGCTTTATAACAAGAATGAAAATCTTATGTGAAATATTCATTATACCTCATTGCACACTATTGATACTCTATACATTACAGAGTAATTTTATAACAAATGAATTAGATTACTGACGTGTACACATTTTGAGATTTGTAATCCATGAGGACACTCCTGCTGAGTTGCTAGGTAGTTTTTACATATTTTGGAGAAAAACATTTTTAAGGGATTGAAACAGTGAACATTAAATTTCACTTTCATATTTGGAGTCATTTTGATAACCTGTTTGATTTTGAGTTGTTTGATTTCAGATGGTTCACCAAATACACCTGTATAGTAATACTGCAGACTTTGTGCACAATGCACCAGTGTTGTAATGCTATATATTTTATGACATAATGCATCTACGTCAGAGTACAGAAAACAGTGCATGACACATTTATACCGTTATATCACACATGTTGCACATGATACATGTGTTGTAATACTGTACACTTTGTAACATGATACAACTACTGTTGTAATACTGTACAGTTTGTGACATGATACTGCTCTGTCATACTTCTGGACACTTACTGTACTTCTATGTTGTAACTGCATAGCCTTTGACATGATACTCTGATGTTTTAATATTGCAGACTTTATGCATGATACTCACATGTTGCAATGAAGCACACTTAGTGTATGATACACCTGTTTTGTAATACTGCATGCTTTGCAACATGACTCACCTCTTGAAATTCTGAATGGAAAATAAAGGCTGCAGTTTAGTAATATAGAAATAAAATATATTAAATATGACCCTACACTATATGCTTTTTCATGAACAGAACAGTATAGCAAACAAACATTTACAGTTGTCACTTGTACATCAAACCATGAAAATTGGTTTGATACAGGCACTTTCTCATCTACATTTTATGTTTCCATTTTTACCTTGCTGGCACATCTAAGACATGATACATAGCTTGCTGATTAATTATGAATTTAAGTTTGATTGAGGAATACGTTTCATTAGATGCATATGCACTTTTTCAATGGAAAAGGGTTGAATGTCCCAAGTACATAAACACATTTAATGTTACAAAGAAACTTGGAAAATGCATTTTTTAAATTATATGCATTTAAATCATGGTACTAACTAAACGTTGCATTGTTAGATGCTGTGCAGGCTCATAGAGTTAGAAGCACAATCATCACAAAACAAAGACATAAACAGTACATGATAAACACTGATCCTAATTGCATCAGATACCTAACACAACAAAGGGATGTGGGTAAAAGCTGGTAAGTAGTGAAACAAAGACTTGTACAGTACTTGGCATGTATTAATTTAATTGTTAAGTTAATTTACTTATTTGATAACTGGGTAAGTAAACTGATCCAAAGGCACCAGTTTTAGGCACAATCAAGACCACAATGGCAACACTAAGTGCACTACACAACGGCACTTTGTGTGGCCAGGGTATAAGAAAACCCACTTGGAGACAGAAAGAACAGTAAACTCTACATAAACAGTGACCAGACAGCAAAGCAATATACTACTCGGTATAGCAATAGCAAAGGTCTTTGTTAAAAATATATATATTTTAAATATGATACTATTAGAGTTAGGCATATAAGACTTTGTAATTATGTACACAAAGACTGACAAATCAAGGGAGTGTTAAGTAACACTATGGGGAGATAAGGAGAAAGACACAAATATCTACACAATAGCAAAGTACAACAGATTGCCCTAAAACAGCAATGTTAAAAAAGAGTTATGAATGTTTGCTGTGACACTATTCAAGGAAGGCAAGACAGCTATATCAGAAATGTCCTTAACAACCTTCAGGTTTCTCTTGAGGACAATGAGGAGAAAAGTGTCATAAGATTTAAACAGTTGAACAAAGTAAGTGAGGGAAGCAGAGGCCAACAACATGTCTAATGTGCAATATTCATGTACAGAACATAACTGACATAACTTATTATAATGCGCCTAATCAAAGAGGAAAAGTCAGATGAATTTGTTGAGAGAGTGAAAACAATGTTTCATTGTAAGGGCACTGGCTACAGCAAAATTATATCATAGAACGACTTATCAAAGTCATTCCTTCTCCACAAAGTCACCTATCCTTCTCAAAGACTAACAGCCATTACATCATATAAGAAATTTGATATTTGTATCCCTCAAGCTAACCACAGTGGAGCATTTGCATTTTTCACCTGGAATTGTATTCTTATAGGTTGTCTCTTGATCAAGGCATAACATAAAAAATAGTTACAACTACATTTGTAAAGTACTATCTTTTTTCTTTACATTTATTTTGATTTCTGTAATTTGTACAGCATTTAATGCAGCAGCACTGTTGCATATGCATAAGGCAAAGCCTAAGACTATCCACCTTTCCCCCATTCAGTGTGTGCAAGACTGGAAAACTTAGACCAGAGAAGATGTAAAAACTGAATGAAAACTCCAGCAAAGCTGGAACTTCCAATGAGTGACCTCTCAAACCTCTTGAATCAAAGGCACATGGGATATATTCAAATGACCCTTATGAACACCAGGTGTTTCAGCTAATTGGCAATTCTGAATGTCCATGACTTGTTCCGTCATTTTAATGGACAACTTCAGCCCAATAAAGCCAAACCCCAATAGCTGTGGATATACATATTTTGGCCTTGTTATGACCTCATCAGCACAGCACAAGCTATACTATACAAGTATACTACTGACGACCTGACGTCAATCCTGAAGCAACAGCAACCGACGCAGAAATACTAAGCCTCTGGTATTCGGGCTGACTGAGGGCTACCCTGGCAGGGATAACCCAAATGTGATGAATGCAACATTGAAACATGAAGAACATCACCTGGTGTTCATAAGGGTCATTCGCATATACCCCATGTGCCTCTGATTCAAGAGGTTTGAGAGGTCACACATTGGAAGTTTCAGCTTTGCTGGAGTTTTCATTTAGTTTTTATAGACTCATAGTTTTAGCCCAGAGAAGATGCCAAACCATCACAAAATACACACAAACACAAAATCACTCTTATTCGAACATAATATCCACACTCACAGGCAATCTGGCACTCAACAGAATTGGATCCAGATCTCTACAGCCCTGAATTGAATTGAATTAAGTAGTCCATCAAAGAATAAATGAATGCTGCACATACCTCTCAACTGTCCCTGATTTTCAGGGACGTCCCTGATTTTGACTGAAATTTTAACTCTGTCCCTCTTAATCCCTCCTAAAACTAGTGACTTTTGGAGGAAAGGTGGTGAATTACACTTAATGAATAATGACAATAATTAAGAGTTATAAACTTCTTTTACTTCAGAAAATGTATATTAATTCATATGCTCTGATTCTGTCAATGTTTCAAGTTAATAGCACTAATATTTTAAAAATGTCCCTGATTGTCCCTGATTTTTTTCTTGACTTGTCCCTGATTCTGTTGAAATTTGTCCCCAGTTGGTTGAGAGGTCTGATGCTGCATTATTTGACTGATTGACTGACTGGTTGTTTGATTGATTGAATGACTGATGTATTGCATATTTAGCACTACTAAGCATGGCCTATTTTAAGGGGAAACCCAGAGTGGTATTCATATTAAACATTTTGGATACAGGTGATTTAGCCAGGGCTTCAGAGAAATTAAAATTTAGAAATATTTGACATGAAGACAATTGACACTTTACTGATGTTGTGCAACTGGCTAATTTAAGGAGGGAGTTGTTGCAGTGCAGAATATAAGAAAAAACAGATACTCTGAAAGTGATAAAGCAGATAAATACATAGCCGATTATGAAAATAAAATGTTAATAAATAATTCAGTGACATGCTAATAAGTAGAACTAAATAGCGTGCTTAGAATCATTTTATTTTACTGTATTTTTTGCAATTTCTCTTGCTTCAAGTTGTTTTGCCCTTCACTTAAAAACTGTGGACTCTAAACTATTGTTTAAATTAAGAAGCTTTGATGAAAGTATATGTGAATGTTCCAAACTGTGATTTTCCCATCTTCTAAACATGTAAACATGGGCTATGCTTGTTTTAGTAACAGACAGCTTAATTTTACTTGCCACCTGTTAACGACGTGTGCCTTTAGTCAATTATTATGTTCCCAGTCATAATTATGTTTTCGCTTTTGGACTTGGGCTTTGAAATCGCAGTCAGTGTGTGCAGTGTCTTTATCCAGTAAAATATCTCCACTTTTCCAGTGACTTTGTGACTGTTCAGTTAGCATTTTTATACAACCGGGAAAGGAAGGCAACATCTCCTGTATAGGAATACAGCAGGGCTTCCATCTCTGCAAAAACTTGGTGTAGTTTCTGTATGGTGTAGTGTATTGGGAGTTATGTCAATCATCTGTAATCATCAAGTCATTCTGTAGGCGTTGACAACAGCTCTTACTAGGGAAACAGACCAATATGGTTGGTTTTGCAAATGATTAAAAAAAGGATTGTATAAAGTAAGTTACACCATTTCAGTCACTTCTTCAACCAGAGATTTTAAGTTTCGCACTTTGTATGGGATGACCTGCTTACTTTGCTGTGAAAACAGAGATAGCTTGTCTCTCTACAACAACATTTTATACATGGTGAGGCTTGTTTCTTTGGGAGGGAAGGCCAAGATCAGGGAAGTTACTTGCAGGTGAGGTGGTATAACTAATGTGCAGGGAGTCTGGGGGTGCTGGGGGTTCTCCCCTGCAAAAATACTGATTTTTTGTTGTTCTTTTAATTTCAGTGTGGCAGAACTTTGATCATATGGTCTTGAACATAAGCAATTTGACATTTATTAATGATGATGTGATGATATAGACATACATACATACATATAAATATATATATATATGTGTGTGTGTGTGTGTGTGTGTGTGTGTGTGTGTGTGTGTGTGTGTGTGTGTGTGTGTGTGTGTTTGTGTGTATATAAAGAGAGAGAAAGTGAGATAATTTTCATGTTGTATGTTGTCTTTTGCTAAATACAGAAAGATCATACTGAAAGAATATGTGTTTTGACTGCAAAGAACAACAAAGAATAATGTAGCAATTCAGATCTTCGTTATTGCAATCGTGCACGTCTGTCTTTTTGGCGAGGTCTGTTTCTGTTTATTGTTAACATACACTTGTTCACAGGAGCTTTTTTTTCTGTGCTTTGGCTTGAGGAAGGCTCATTGTGACACAGTCTCAGATTATCTGCAAACTCATGAGTGTTCAGTGATATATCTGAAAAGTACGGGAGTTGTACCATCCAAAGGGAAAAAAAGTGCATCATACTTTATTAGTACTTGTTGGGTTGTGCATCAAAAGGAAAATATACACTGGAATGAGGAAAGCTTTTGTTTACAGTGTAGTTGTCATTTTATTAAATGGCCCACATACAGACTGCATGACAAAGGAACTGCAACTTCACTTTATTGCTAACTCAAACTTTACTGGCTAATCAAACATCAGTTTGTTTTAGTAATTTGAAAGCAACTGTGGGAGCCCATTTACAGTAAAGATAACCACTGGGCTTTAAGCTTGGTACTGACCTTATGAATGTATGGAAACAGTGCATCTGTAAACAGTGAAAACGTTTTAAAATTTGTATCATCTCATGTCCATAACTGTAGTTTTAAAGGAATGACAACTTTAATGTTGGTTTATAAGACAACATAAAACATATAACATACCTATGAACTTATGTATGGCAAACCTATTTTTATGCTTTTGAGTCAAGTTACTCATATCATTGAACTGTAGTATTCATATACAATTTATAATAACTAAAAAAAAATACTGGATTTCTGCACTGGTAATGAGGCTGTCCATAATGAGAACTCTGTTTAAATACATGTCTTCTCATAATTGTATATTGCACCAGAATGGCTTGTTCAAAATTTCAGTGAATGACTTTATAGTCATGCCATTCAACATGAGGTCATATGTTCTAAATACACATATCACAAGACATGGTGAGCTATCACATAACCACTATCTGGTGGTGGTAAGTTAGGTTACACAAACAGAGCACTGGGTGACCAGTCCTGTGAAACTCAAATGTACCATAAGGATATCATAGGAAAGCCAAGCAGATGCTTGTGTGTGTTTTGAATTGCTTTTTTACCACACAAGATCTCCCATATACTGAGAGAGGAGCAGGATGTGGAGACTGAATGGAGCTTGCTCAACACCTCATAAGTTAAAGCGACAGCAATGAGCTAGTGAAAAATTTGTTTGCACTTGTCATGACAGTGACCATATGACCTGCTGCTAGACACCACTAATGAGGAGAGTCATCATATTAAAGAAAAGAGGCTTCCCATGCTATAGGGTGGGGGTGCACAAGGTAACAACAGCCCAGGAAAGCAATAGCCATATCATTCACCGAAATGAACATCTTGGTGTGCGAGTTCTTTTGTGTGGCCTTGAGAAATGACAATTAAATGCCATCATAGAGGTCTTGGAACACCATATGGTGAACTGATGGGGAGCAGAGACTATTGGTCAGAACATTTTCAACAAAGGTAGAAAAATGCAGCCCTCAACTGCTAACATTTTCAGAAGGCCAGACCCTTGACCCCACTAGGCATACGTCCCTCAAATAGCAGTGCCAGATGTAATTAGTTGGATTAGATCCATTTCTGCATATGATTCTGCTGTGGTAAATTAAAAGGTCCATGGTGGAAAACTGTTGAAGTGGCTGAGATCTGTACACAAAATCGTGAAGACATAGACACTACCGGAGGTATCATGTTTAGTGCACTTTTATGATGTCCCCTGGAAGGCAGCTACACATCCTAAGAGTGTAAACTGGGGTCCTCATAACCAAAAAGGGAGACAGGAGGCTGCATTTAAGTTGTAGAGAGATGATATTCATCAGCCAGCATGAAAAAGTTTACACTGATGTACCTGAAAGGACTTTGTCTGACTATTGATTCTGCAAGTTAGGATCAGCAGTGCAGATTATATCACAGTCAAAAAAGAATGGATCAACTCTTTATATGGGCCCAGAAGCTGGAGAGATTGTGAATCTAATGTACTCTACATATGATTTGTGTACTTCAGTAAGAAATATGACACTTAACCTTGAAAAGTCTCAAAGGAACTGCAACAAAAGTACAACTTCCCAAGGCTATTGTTGCACACAATAATTCTATTTAATGAGGGAGAGTTATGCCTCCATTTCTGTACTAACCTAGATAATGTGAAAAGTAGCATAGGTTTCCACCAATAATGTGATTTTCAAGGGAGGAAATCAAGTTGCAGTCAAGGTTTGCAGTCTGCAGACATGAGGCATGCACTTTTGCTCTTTAAGAAAATTCAGTTTGTGTTACATCAAATGATAGTGATCGCAGGCATGCATTTTAGTAGCTAAAATGAAACCCAGAGCACTAAATTATACATGTGGTCTAGTTTCTCTCTTGGGAAAGAGCAGAGTGCTATCTGCAAGGATGAAGCAAGCATCTACCCTGAGTGGAGTAGTTTAAGCATGGACGTTGAGGTATGGGGGTTAGGAGACTGTAAATGGATGGGGGCAGTGGTTACCAGTACTGTAGGCATTGTGCTACTCTATGGTAGTGAAGTGAGAGCTTCATCACAGAATTATCAATAAATCTATGTCTACTTTCTCATGTATAGTCATGACTTTTAGATATGGAATATAAGGATGAGCTCATATACATAGGTGGTAAAAACTGGTTTTCTTTGCATCACTGCTTAGCTCAATCTGCATGAGGAATCCTAGAGGATGTAGAAAAACAACTGATCATCTTCTGCCCTGAGAGTATTCAATTCATATGGTTTTAGCATCTTGAAATCCTTTGTTCCTAGAACACCTCTAACTGTAGGGGTACCAGATATAGCCTACTGCAAAAATACCTTGGGTAGACCCAGGTATGACAGGACACATTAATTCTCTCAGCTTGACTAGAAATGTCTGGTGGTCCATTGAATGACCTGAAACTGTTGTTTGGGAAAGGAAAACATGGTCGTCCTGCTATTACAATGCTATTCAACTTGGAAAATGGTATAGAAAATCTACCAACAGAAAAATGGTCTACTTGATAAAGATCACTGTGCTTTTCATTTTCTCCCTTCACTAAGGATGCAAAACAAAAATACTTAGATCAGCACCCATACTGAAGGATTGCTAGTTAAAGTAAACAGTTTTAACATGTGTGCATTCCTTAACAAAAGTATCTTAACCTCAATTTTTTTAAGACAATACAACAGCATCTTCAAAAAAAATTTAAAATTTGCTGACAAAGACAAACAGTAAACTCTTACATTATATATGAAAGCATTTTTGGCAACTAAATCTGAGGATTTGTCTGTCGCATCTTACTTACATTTATTCGTTCTTCCCGGTCATCTATGCGAACTTTGTCTTTTTTCCAGTAGATTGTAGGCTCTGGATGACCTCGAGGAGGTTGGCACTCAAGAATGGCAGGCTCACCAGCAGCAACCACAACATCGGTGGGATTCTGACGAAAGTCATCTCGAAGTACTAAAAGAAAGAATTATAGAAATATGAATGGAGAAAAACAGAATGCAATATCTGAAGTAATAACATTTTGTTATTAAGATGGTTTACTAGTTACTCTTAAATATTTACTGGAATTTTTATATATTAAAACAGATCACTTGTATGGTTTATTCTCAGATGGTGCAAAAAATAAATAAATAAATGAAGCAGTGCATAAACATCTTCTTTGCTTACAGGCATTAATGCATCAAAGATTATGCTAGATATTTTTTCTCAAATACGCTATTCCAAGAATAAAAATACTGATGTTCCTGACAATTAATTCATATAATTTAGAATAAGTATTTCATGGCATCCCACTCACTTATGAAATTCATTAGGTTAGTACTTGACTTTATCTATATCATGAAAGAGACAATAAAGTTCTGCAATCCGTACCTATGAGAGACAAATTGCCTTTATAAAACTAGTTCATATAGGTAAATATCAATATGTGATCACGTCAGTACACAGATTAAACATGAGAATACCACGCTTATTTCATTCCATAGATTGACACTGCCTACAGTGCAAAATTATTTATTTATATGCACTCTACCCACATAATCAAACTTTTATGTTCACACTGACCACCTCATTAACAATGCATGTGCACACTGATTGTATCATCAATTACCCTAACCTCATTAAGCTTATTAAAAATGACAAAGCAAGAGCAATTCTAGTAAACAATATAAATTTTCCTAAGCTACACAGTAGCTCCAAATAAACCATAATCCACAGTAAAACACACATAAATAATAATTAATACTATTAAAAAAATACCAAAAATGTACAGATATATCTCAACTACTACAACCTCGATAATAAAATCATTCTTATACCTAAACACAAAACACAAGCCTTTTCCTAAACCAAATATATTAAAGTTAAAGCTCAAAAACAAAGTCAGACAATAAAAAAGAAAGAAACATACATGTATACATATACAAATACATGCATACATACATAAAATCCATATAATCTCCATAGGGAGCACAATGAAATAAAAAGAAGCTTAAGGAAATGTAAGGAAATCCCCTCTGTATCTAGACAGAAGTGACCCACCCAAAAAGAGGCAGATAAAGATAATGCAGAAAAAAATCTGGTTAATCAGGGAAAGTTCTACCTTCCCAAATCAGACTGTAAAGAAAAAAGAAAGGAATAAATAAAACAAGAAGGAAAGAAAACGAAACAAGTTCAAAGCATTTAACTACATAACTATACCTGTTATTAGAAAGGAATTTAAAATATGAGTATCTGGGTTCTTGGCATTTTTCTTTTTCTTTTCTTTCTTCTTTTATCGTGTCTTACTTCTTACTAAATGCATTAGCGGCAAGCACAGTAAAACCACGTTTATCTTTTAAATTAAAGAAGGGAAGAAGTTAACTTCATTAAATAAAACAAGGGCACTTCCTTCTTTTGTTTACCTTCAGTAATAAATAACTCTTTATTCTTCCAAGACCAGCCTTCAGTTGTAACACAAACCAAATAAGTCAATTCCAATGTTATGGCTAACTAGTACAGCTCCCAAACCCATTTACCCTGAGAAGGGGCCTACGCCTGCTACATTTTTCTGATGTTTTATTAAGGTACATATTTTGGACCTACACTTCCTGTTTCCTATGCACCAGCAAGGGATTAACAACTTATACATGCTATACAAACAAAATTTTATGAAACTCTCCTTGAAGAAGATTGTCTTAGTTGCCTACATTACAGCTAGGTTACTATCAGGGCAACATATTGACTCATCGGTGTGGTTTTCCATTGCATTTTCAGGTATTCGTTTAAGCAGTGTGCCTGCTGTGTATACGTTCGTTATTGGGGAAAAGGGCTGTCTAAGAATACTGATGCAAAGAGTCACTTTGAAGCAGTCAGACTATCTTGTCAAACATAGTTTACATCATATCAGTATATTTCCTTACAGTGCTTTCCAGAACATGGTCTTTATTTTTCAGGTCTTACACTTTCTCATTTTTCTAAGCAAGCTACTATTCTATAGATGTTCTCTTTGCACTTCATCTTTCACTGTGCTATAGACTAAAGGCTTAGAACTTTTTTATTTTTTTATTTGTTTTTCAGCACCTAACAATTATGCCAAGCATGTGAGGACTTGAGTCCTTTAATAACTTTGTGTTAGGGGACAAAGAACCAGGACAGCAGCCTACACTGGAGGTCTGTAACATTCCAGCTATTCGACTCAGCTAATTAAAATGCAGTGACAGAAACTTGTGCGTGGTTCTGTTCTGAAAATAAGCTTTTCAGGATTGGATGTACTGCACAATGTTCTCAGGGTGTAGCTTCAGATCTGCCGCATGGAGTTGTGGCAGGATGTCTCTTATCTTCTGCATCCCTTCCCTTCTCTTAGTCCAGGCAACAGCAAGGATGTAGTAATCCAGTTCTTTGATACTAGTGATAGACATGGAACCTTTATATCCAACGAATGTAGCATAACTGCAGATAACTCACAACTTTTGTGTTTTTGACACTATATATACATCTCTGTACAAATACACACACACACACACACACACACACACGGACGGACACACACACACACACACACACACACACACACACACACACACACACACACACACACACACAATTTTAGACATAGATATATGTGTGTGCATGTCCGTGTATACATACATACATATATGCATATCTCTTTCTATATATATATACATACATATATATATATATATATATATATATATATATATATATATATATATATATATATATATATCATGCAAAGATGCATGACATAGCGATGACCACCAAATTGTAAAGTACTCAAGCCAATTTAATAGAATCCAAGAACATAAAAACGTGAGTGCATTCACAGTTGCTAGGACTGCTTCATCAGATGTTAATACTGACTAAAACACACATTCATTAAATACTTTTGCACCCTTTCAGGTGAAAACGAACATTAATTAATTTATTCAGCATTTAAAGGAGCAACAGTTTCAGTGTAAAAAGCTTAAACAATATCACCAATTCTGACTTTCTATCAAATGTCTCAGCCATAACATTTAAAACCATATTATGTATAATATAAATATGATAACAAAATAGGTAATAAAAGTCTATATACTAAAACTGTGTAGGTAAGGGATGTCAGTTTTGGAAGCAGTTCTATTATATCATTTTATTAAATTCTATATATTATGATATGTATTTTTTTATTGTATTTGTATTTTTAGTACATATACTTTTATTACCTATTTTTGTTATCATATTTATGTTATACATAATATGATTTAAATGTTATGGCTAAGACATTTGATAGAAAGTAATTGGTGATATTGTTTAAGCTTTTTACACTGAAACTGTTGCTCCTTTAAATGCCGAATGAATTAATGTTTGTTTTCACCTGAAAAGGTGCAACAGTATTTAATGTGCGTGTCCGTGTCCGTGTGTGTGCGCGTGTGTGTGTGTGTGTGTGTGTGTGTGTGTGTGTGTGTGTGTGTGTGTGTGTGTGTGTGTGTGTGAAAGCAAGTATGCACATGCATGTATACATACTATGATATTCAAGAATTTCTACTTTTTTGGCATATCTCATAATTTTAGAAGAAAGGCTATATTAATCATATTATTTATACATTTGTGACCTTGTACATTATACTAACATTGGCAAAATATTAGATTAGCGCCATCAGGAAGCTTACATTCAAGGGCCTCAGCTGTTTTCCTAACACCTTGCCATGTACTCAGTGATAGTTAAGTTACCCAAGTGCTCCTGGGATTTCAAAGGTTTATCGTCACTGATGAATGATTTGAGCAGACCATTC